>NW_020799143.1:4677731-4803755 GCF_003259725.1 Athene cunicularia | reverse complement strand
CCGAATATTTCTTCAATTCATCAAGAGTAGTTAGGATTACTGACATGGATGCTCCAACATGTGGGTTTTTTTCCAGATTGATGTAATGTCTTTATCACCTGCTTAATAATTACTGAGGGTATTAATACATACCATACCAGATCCTGGTCAGACCTCAGCAGAAATCCTTTTAATACATCTTTACATCCATTTTGATAGTGAAGACCATTATTGACTGTTTTAACTTCGAAAGGTGGATCTCTAACCAGTTTTGCATCAGTCCTACAGTATTTTCAACAAAACTAGTTTGCTCATGAGCTTCCCAAGTCAAAGATCTACAATTCCAAGATAGACAACATCTGCATTTTCTTTGTCCAGCAGACTGACTAACTTGTGATAGAAGGAAATTACTGTGATGTTGACACTGTTCTTGAAGGACCCATGTTAGGGGTTGTTGGTCTCGGGTTTTATGCATGTTAACTTCTGGGTCTTTTCCCCCAAAGAAGTTAAGTTTACTTCTTTGTGAGTCTTTAGCTGTTTTTCCTACTAAAGAAGGGCACCATTTCTGCCTTTTCCATTAAATTTCCACAAGCTGATGAAAAGAACTGTTAATGGCTCCAAGACTTGCATGCTCTGTGCTGAAGTTAATCAAGCTAAGCAGTCTAAAACCATAAAATTTCGACAGTTGGTCTTAAATTTGTTCTTTGCCTACCAAGAACCAGTTTCAGGAAATAATTGGAATAACTGTAAGATAATTTCTGGATCCTACAGGTTTGTACAAGGATAACTGGGTTATATAAACTGGATCCAGGTTTATACAAGGAAAGATAGCAAACACCTGAACTTTTCCCAGAATAATTTTACCTTGCCATGAATAGTAAGTCATTCTTTTCATTGATTTTCATCTTATTGATACCATCTTCATGAAGTTCTTATTCTTGTAACAAACTATTGTAACTAATTTGCTAGGTTGAGCAGGGCAGGTACTATACACTTGAATGATATGTAAATGTTAAATAATAAAATGTAAAGTGTGCCATTCGGATTGGAACAATGTAACCATGTCTCAGAAACCCCACCTAGAGCTGACATTAACTGCTGTTTGAAGAAAAGCCCGCCAAAAGGATGAGATCATGAGGCTTTTAAAAGATCCAATAGGAGAAAAGTGCACCAAGAGACCAAAGCTTCGAGATTTTCAAAAGACCCCATAGGAGGAGGACACGCACCCCAGCAACCCAAATGACCCAATGGAAAATAGCAGGACACCTATCTGACAGGAGGAGATTGGTTAGAAATGATGGCACAAGGGTATAAAAAACAATGGATTTGGAACTCGGTGTGCATGTGGCAGAGTTACAGCTCTCCATGCACCCAGCGCTGCTTTGCCTATTGCTTCCCACCCTAAATCGATTGAACCCAAATAAAACTATATATATTTTTATAAAAATCGGCTTTGTCTGATTATAACATTCTAAACATATCTTCCTTTCATTTGTCCAGTGACATGTTTTCTCCTAATGTTTGTGCCTTATGCTTGTACCTGGTTTCTATTTTCTGGACATTTCCATCCTGTGTTTCATCTACATGAAGAGCTCAAGACTTAGGCAAAGACACTCTTACTAGTGTCATTATTAACATTTCTAATTCTTATTTTCTGTTGTGCTTATGTGCAGACATAGAAGCCACAGTTTGTTTTCTGGAGAATGTTGCTTTGCCACAGTTGATACATAATAAATTAGTAAGCTGTATTCTCAATACATGAAATACATTTCAATACAGAAATCAGTTCAGCATCATTTTGTTTCCCACTGAATAGTGATGTGTGTTTATGCAGCTGCAGCAATAGAGGAGTTGCTGACGAGTTTTATGCACTGTAGTGATCCTTTAGCCATAGGCTGTAGAAATAGTAGTTTCTACTCCTTGCAGTACTGTTTTATCCCACTGAGTGGCATCAGGTTCATTGCTAGAAAGTGAAAATTAATCAGACTGTCTTGTGTATGATCATAGAAGGAGAAGTAGAGAAATTAAAATGGCAATGGCCACAATAAATCTATAGTGACATGAAAGAAAACTGTAATTTGGGCCAGCAGTGTGTTGTACCTGATGGCAGTGTCTGCACTGCAGCTACCGCTATGTCTACAACTCTGGTAGATACACCCGAGTTCTCTAAAATGCCAGCAATTGTACTTCTACTGGTGCTGTCATGTAGCAGATTGGCAATACCTACCTGAATCTTTAGTCAGGTCCTCAGATACATACTCTTTTGGGGGTCTTCACTGCACCTGAAGCATTAGTTTTCAAAGCAGAGATAGTTATTGTGAAGGTAGATCTCAGCAAGCCATCTTTGCAGCAGTTAGGTGGGAAATGTGTGTTAACTGACACAGCTAAACTGCAAAGAAGTTCTGGTGGATCTTCTGCCTCCAGCACCAGCAGGAAATAAGAACAGCTGTTTCTCCAAGTTTGCTGATAACCAAGGAGAGATTCCTGAGAATTGTATGCATTCAGGGTAGTGTCTTCACAGAGTATAGGACAGAAGAACCCACCAAAGAGAAATAAGATCAAGGAACAGAGTCTGTGTAATAAAAGTAGAGTAACAAATAAGAAGATATAAAATTGGTCATTGATTTTCCAGCCGTTCCAGATATTTCAGGAATAATTTAAAGATAACAGAGGATAAGCACCTCTTAAATAACCCTTTTCATCCTTAGACCAAATATACTGATGCTGAGAAAACTGTGGCAGTAAGAGAGGATGGTATTAGTGTATAAGCTAGATACACATGTGTGTGTGTGTGTTGCACATTTTTTGTGCTTTGCTGATTTCAGACTGGAAGAACAAATGTACCTTTCTTCATTTCTTGAGGGTAGGCTAATAAAAAGAGCTGAGCATGCTATGCATCTAAGAAATTTAAAGGTGGACTGATTAGTATTCTGCTCTGTTGCATGAGTGTAACGCTCAATATGAAAACAAAGCACAAGCCTGAACTGACTCTCTTGCCCAAGGAATGTTAGCATGATTTTAAAAAGACCACTGTAGACACCTCCTGGTTAGCTACCCAACTCCCACATATGCCACAGTACTTTTTGTCAGGATTAGCTGTCCTTTCCAAGAGGACACTGATAAATTAATGCAGATATTTTCTGAATTTGCTTCAGAAAACATTCTAGCTGCTCATGAAGTCAACACATTTTTACTTCTGAAACAGCTATGAAAGTCTAGGATGTTACATTCCTGACAACTGCTTTGTTGCATATCATAACTGATCCTGGATAAATAGTTGCTCTTGGTCCATTCTAGGCAAAGCTGAAACCACCATATAACACCTGACAGTAACAAAGAGAGAAGTAATGAAGAGAGTTAGTTTTCAAAGTGAGTGCTTGTCTGCATCTTTAGTCTCCATGGAGCATGACATCAGCAACCCATTACTCCCTGGATCTTATAGGCGCTGTGGATAATGTGAACTAGAGCTGTCATATCTGATTCATTTGTCGTGTCCATTTCATATGGCAGTTATGCTAATTTAGTGTTTGAAAAGAAGGTCGGTGTACCTATCATGGAAGCATGGCTGGTGAAGTTGCTGCTAAATGTGGGATATGTTTATTTCGTGTTTTATTTCATAATGTCTGGGATCCTATAGACATCGACCTGGAATTCAAAAATGATGCCTTAGGAAGAAAAAGAAGGACTTTAGTCACCATTATGCCTCAAACTCATACATCTGTACTCTGCTTCCCCAAATTAAGAAATATTCCTATTGTGTGGATTATTAGATTAGATTTATTTCCCTTTCTTAGAAGATCTCTCAAACTTAAGTCTATGCATTAGAATCAAGTCAGATGAAAATAGTAATCTTTGCCAGATAGGAAAACCAACATTACTATTGTCTGTTCTCTTCCTGCCATGGTTGTGAATTATAGTCATCTGACACACTGTCTTCTTCCAGTCCAGTTCCCACTCTGTTCTGTAGTTTTTTGCCTCGTTCATGTTTCCCCATTTTCCAACAATCTGTCATCCTCAGGCTGCTTACTTTGATCTTCTAGTACATTTTCTTCTGTTTCTTCTCTCTATAGCACCATATATTTATTAACCTTGCCTATTTCTTTCAGTGTCACTCCTCACAGTTATTAACACATTCCCAGTTTCCCTGATATTTTTTTGCTTTTTCCATGCCATCCTCACCATCTTGTCACGGCATAGTACACCTCTCAGTCTCCTGTCTCTCACTCTGCCTATTCACCCCATCTTTATCACCTTACTCATGCATGCTTTCAACGAACACTCAGATATTCAGGCCTCACCTTTAACTCTGCATACCTTCCAGCTTTGTGTTTCACTACTGTTACCTTCCTTCTTTTCTGCAATATTCCTCCAGTAGGTCACCTTCTGTCTCCTTTCATTTTTTTCTCTGACCTTGTTTGCTAAGATGCTTTGAAAAAATTAGCTGAGAAAATAAATCATAGGAAGTTCACTTGACCATTTATCTCCTAACAACATTATTTTGGTTAATTTTCCTTCGGTGCTGGTTGACACCGATCTAGCTTGCAAAGTGGAGAAATAGACGTGTTTCTTGATCTGAGCAGTAGTATGGCTTAGACTTACATCTGCCTCAGATCCCTCCTCCCTCACATCAGTTTAGATTCTCATAAATATTTAAATTTTCTCTTCTCCTACAACCTTTAAAGCAGCAGTATTGTGCTGATTCGTAGGTAAAGCCTGGGACTGAGGACTGGAGCAGTTTGCAGCCAGTGCTGCTGGATCTATCCAGGAGCTCCTTACCGTACACGCTTAGGTTTTGTCCACACAATTAGGCAAAGCATGTGCTTCAGGCTCTTGAGTTACATACTTCATGTATTTTGTATTTTTATTGCAGCAGTAAACTCAGTCATGACTAGAGGTGCTAGAGTACAAAAGTTCTTTCTTGTACAAAAGATGATCTTGGCTGCAGGGATGTAGCTCTTCTAGAAATGGTCACTAGACTCCTGAGTGCTCAGTTCTTTTCTTCTCTGCTTAGGTTTCAGTGTTGGGTTAAGCCTCTTCTTAGCACATCTTCTTCCTTAAACAGTAAACTTTCTGAACAGAGCTGATTCACAGAGTGGGCTTGAACTCCTACCTTATCTCCCTATTGCATTTTTAGATGTATCACTAGATGCTTAGTTGACATGATTGAAATGGTTTTCAGCACTTTGTTGATTCAGTCAAGTTTCAAAGATGTCTTTCCTTACAGTTGTAGCTCACCGTCAGCAGACCCATTGGCTGAGGCAATGGCATGCGGGAGTGTTACAGTGTCACTCTCCTATAATGTTCCCTGGTTGAAATTTTAGCCATTGTATTGAGTTGTGGTTAAACAAGCACTGAGCAGCCCCTCTCTCCTCTCATTACATACATGATTCCTGAGCATGTGCTTAATACACCTTCTGTACCTTTCATCTCTACAGGACTGTCATCGTAGTTAATTGACCGGTCTCACTCTATCCAAATGAGAGTCTGTTCTGGGTTTGAAAGTTGTGGGCCTACTTCAACCAACTTCTCAGTATTTTTTCTGGAAAAATGTTATTAATAATCATTGCTAGCTAGTTTCAAAGGTATTGCCAATAATGGTTGGCAATACATTCCTTATATATTCCTGTTAGTATAACAGTTATTGTATTAGTACTATATTTAACAGTATTACTTAGGAGTTTCATATGAGGAGAAAGCCCGTTGTATTAAAATCCCTATATATACACAGCAAGAGAAACACCCTTGCTTAGTTTAACTCAATATCTCTATAAACAAAACATTAAGAAAAGTAGTGGTCTGGGCACAGTCAGGAGAAGGACAAAGTGACAGAGGCAAGACCTTCTCTAGATTATGCTGTTTACTCTGTTTACCTCCTTTGCCAAATCCTCGCCAGTCTGATCTCTCCTGAGACCTACTGTAAGAGGAAAGAAAAGGATGCAATAAGACCTGACACAGTACAAATCACCATGCCTCAAACTATGCCTGTGCACTAAGTCCTGCTGCATGCACTGACTTTTCTCTGATAGATGCATCAGTAGGGAAAAGGTCTTTAATGTTCATTAGATATCAGTGGCTTTTAGGTATTCCAGTACCTTCAAGAATCTGGCCTTCAGGGAGCATAGGATCTGGAATTACTGATCGTCTCCGATTTCAAGCTGTTTGTTTAATTAAATGTAATTTATGTATAATATAACACAGTTCATAAAAATACTGTTTGGTTTGGCTCACATCTGATAAGTTTCCCTGCTTCCCAGGAAAAAAAAGAAAATCAAGGGGCATTTCCATGCATATCATGAACATAGAGGCTCCAATCAGCATGTGGTAATTCCAAAGAGCATACTCTTTATATGTGAATTTAGCCTGTTAATCTTACATTTCTGATATTGCTTCTCTCCTTTGCTTAGTTACTTCACTCATGAAGTTATTTAGAGCTAGTTTTTTTTTAAATACTGACATACATTGTAATGCACTACACATTCAGCAAATGGGATTTCAGATATAGAAGATCAGTGCTGGCAAGATACTGCATATTTTCTACCATCTCAAATCAACTACATGTAATCCCCTCCCTGAAACACAATGCAAATGCAGCTGAACCGGAGACTGGACCTGAGATGACAGCTTCAAGACAGTCATTTTTCCTCCTCCATTTGCTTTCATAAAATGGTGTCCTAAATATTCTGCTTAGGGCTGCAGGACTGAACAGATAGTCGACTCTGCATGAGAAAGGGGAGCTCTTCTATAATAAGCTAGAGGGCAGAGCAAATGTTTTCCTTCCCTCTCCCCTTTTACCTCTCAATAGCAAATGATTTATCTTCACCAGAGGCAGGAATCGTCTCTCATAAACTAACCTGAATTTCTGCCTGAGAGGAGCACAAAACAAAAAAGACATTAAGAAAATAGCTAATATTCCCCATATGCCTTTGGGAAGAGTTCACCAGAGTTTTAGAGACAGCAGTTCAGTCCCATCTCTTTCTGGAAGTGTTGTAATGGCCCCTTCTCTCTATTGACATCTCTGCAGGTGTGCACATATAAATAGTGCTTTATTATGTGTGGAAACAAGGTGCCTCCCTCCCACGATTTCCAGTTTGAAAGACAAAATATACTTCTGGTTTGTGAGGCAGCAGAGGCAGCGGTAGAGTTGCTCACACCATCCTTGGAACCAACTAAAACCAACACTCAGTCTTGATCCTGCACCAATACCAGTACTGTGAGGAGCAATCAGGATCCTCCAAGTAGGTTAAGGGAGATATCTGTCCCTTGTCTTCAGCACTGGTGAGGCCTTATCTGGAGTGCTGTGTCCTGTCATGGACTTCCCAGTACAAGAGAGACATGGACTTAGTGGAGCAAGTCCACTGGAGGGTGTGAGGATGGTTGACAGACGGGAATATCTTTCATAGAAGGAGAGGCTGAGAGAGATGGAACTCTTCAGCCTGGAGAAGAGATGGTTGAAAGGAATCTTCTCAATCTGTGCCAGTATGTGTTGGGAGGGAATGACATATAGGGAGCCAGACTCTTCTCAATGGTGCCCACTGACTGGCCAAGATGCAGTAGACACAAAGCCCATGAAAATCCATCTCAACACAAGAAAAACCTTTTTTAATATGAGGGTGGTGAAACATGGGAATGAGTTCCCCAGTGAGGCTGTAGACTGTCAGTCGAGATATTCAAAATTTAACTGGGCAGCCAGCTCTAGGTGACGTGGCTTGAGCAGGGGTGTTGGAGCAGATGATCCCAGGAGGTCCCTGCCAATACAAACAATTCTGTGTTTGCCAAAACTCTACCACAGGATTGCTTTAATCTTGAAAACAATTTTTTCCATACCTTTTATATGTTTCCTCTCAGGACTGTTTCCTGATCAATTCCAGCTGTGGCAAAGGTAGTGTTGGTAAAACCAGACTGGGGACACTGACAACTCCTGTAGAAGGGGGGTTCCATATTTACAGTTGTGAGTGTGTGTCTGCAAAGTCACTGCCCATTATTCAATAAATTTCAAGTGCAGCGTCAGTCTAGTTGGATAGATGAGGTTGTAAGTGCTCAGAATCCACCTAGTGCCATAGCTTCCATCTAACGAACAATTTGTGGAACAAACTTCAACTAGATTTTGAAAAAGATTAGTCAAGGAGAAAGAAAAGCAACATTTAACAGGAAACAGACTTCTCATTGTGCCCCTTCATTGTATATTCTCCATGCTCCCTTTTCTGCTCAGTAGCACAGGCCAGTTTGGGACACTTTAAATTCAAGAGCAGCAAGGGGTTACCCGGAGTGTGCTTTGTTTGGCAATACAATTTTTTTGTTAACTGACTTGAACCCATTGTCTGTGCCTCCCACTCCCATACCCTCTCTCCTGTCCCAACCACCATCATCCCCAGCCCAGCTCACCCTCCACAGATCCCCTTGCAGTCTTTGGGTTCATGAAGTACAAATTAGCATAATCAGATTAGCTGCATGGGGTTGTTCAGCAGAGAGCTGAAAAGAAAGAAAAATAAAAAGTGTTTCACAAAGAGAACCCCTGAGGATGGCAGAAGGGGGTGGTATTGCTGTTGTGCTGTGGTGCTGAAAATTTGCACCTGCATAGCAAGCAGGTCCTCTTCTCACTATGGATTCTTAGATGGTATTCAAGCATAGGAATTAATTGGGGGGAGGTAAGAAGGCAGAGAGGGATGACAGGAGAGCTGGGATGGAGAGGAAAGGAGAGATTCTATTAATTGAATTATCTAGAGGGAGAATGTATGGTTTGCCAACAGTGGAAAACATTGTTTCCTATTCAACATGGAGAGGAGATCATTTTGGTAATCTGGCCTATCAAGATAAGAGTTTTAGAGTGTCTGCAGGAGACTGATAAGAAACATGGTAGGAGAAAAGCAAACTGCCTAGGGGCAGGGGGGGTGGGTTGTTTGGGTTTTTTCCTGGGCATTTTCTGTGGTGGGCTTGCACCATTGAAAGTAGTAAACAATCTGATTGCTTTAGTGCCTACCCTAATTTCTCCTTTCTGCCCTTGCAGAGCCCTTCCAGAACACTCAAGACTCAAATCCATCGCCATAGGTTTTAAAAGCATCTGGGGGCTTTATATGCTTATGTATTCAGGAACACAAGGTGAAATTACTTGAAGGTGCCTGTTTTTAACAAAATTTTCAGATACCTTCCAAGACAGCTTCCACTCTACCAGCTCTTCCAGCTGAATTCCCTGACCAGTCACCCTCATCCTTCTGAGGTATCTTAAAAGCATACATGGACAGAGATTACAAGAAAAGCACCCCAAAAGGCAGTCATGACAACCTTAAAATGTTTTAAGTTGAACCCTCAAGATCAAGAGTCTTACTGATAGCCTTAGCCCTAGACTTTTTCAGTACTTCACAGAGTCAAGATAAAAGCAACAAAATGTCAGGATAAGTCAAGCTTTGAGGAAGTATATATGACAAGCCCCTGGTTATCTTGAACCTGCAGTTTTCAAGAAGAAATACTGTCTTTGGTTTGATTTACATTAACAGCACATGGCAGAGAACTATTGGGAGTATCTAAATGATGAAGTTGTGCTAACACACAAAGAAACCTTTTTTACTGTAATTTTAACAGCATTTTAATTTATTTGACTTTAGAAATAAGCAATTAAAACTGTATTGTTAAGGGAAATATAAAATGTATATAGATAATAACATATAATCAATGCTTGTCCATATTGGTTCAAGCAGCCTATACTTTAGGGAATTGTCTGAAATAAATAGAAGCCACTATATCAGGGCTTTCAGAATTACGTAACTAGCAGTTTGACTTACCTGTTAGATGTAACAGAAACAAGGTGGTGTTCTGTTTTCTGTAGATGATATATAGAAAAGTAATATAGAACTACAAAAAAAGTAGTGTCCATCCAGGTAAATCAGACGTGGAAGAACCATCCTACACACGTTCTCCCACTTTCAGTGACAATTTGTTTTGTTTTCATTCTTGTCATTTTTATTTTTCCTTAGTCTGAAAGAAAAATAATTTTGATTTTAAAGGCAACATTTATGGGGTTTCCTTTGTGTGTGACCTTAAGTGAACTTCAGTATGGACTTCAAGAAGATGATAAGGGTAAGATAGACAGATAGAGAGAAAGACATACATACATATGCATATATGTTTTCTAATCTGCTCAGCCATTCAGTTCAAAAACAACAGGTAAAAATATTCTGCTGAAGTTACCTGCCATTAATTTCTCCCCTCACTTCCAAATGTGAGAGCTGGGGAACAGCCATTTTCATTCCACATGTCTATGCAGAAATGTGGCCTTTGAGACTGTGCTGTCCTGTGCCAAACACAGTGGGTGAGCATGTTCACCAGACAGCAGCTGGCTACTTCAGTGCCTGAAAATTTAGGGAGCTCAGGAGAAAGAACCAGAGCAGGCAGCCCCCTTCAACACTGAGTTCTTTCAGTTCCCATTCAAGTGGTTTCCCATCCGAGCAGATTGTGCCAGCATTGAATGCTTTTGGCAAGTCAAACCTGCTGGGCTCACTTGCTCTGACAGGAAGTCTCAGCTGATTTTTTTGCCATTCAGTCCCAAAAGATCACTGCAAAGCCTCTTGGCAAGGCCAGATACTTCATTCTGAAACACATTGTAACCTACAGGCAGCAAAACACTTCAGGTCACAGTCAACTGGACTGATCTTCCATGGTTAGCTAGGTCTAATAGCCTCTGCTCAAGGCGCTCTTAGGCATTGTAGTTTTGTCTTGAGAACTTTCCAGTAAGTGTGAATCTTTTTAAAGATTGAATGTAATACTGTGTAGGCTTGAGCTAGAAGGATCTCTAGGTTATGTTTTGGTTGGTTGTACATCCATGTATCAGAGCACAATAATTCTTCTGTGATTAGCTGCTCTTAGTCCTTCTTAGCTTCAGGACTGAGCACTGCTGTCTACCAGCATTTGCCTACACCCAGGGTTGGAGGCAGAACACCACCCTAGAGACTTACTGACTGTGGGTCATCATTCTTTAGTTTTCCATTAAGGTTTTATCTACCTAAGAAAGAATCTGTCTTTAAAGTGGAGAGTAGGGAATTTTATAGAAAGTCAACAATCTTCCCCAGGTCTGATGTATTCAGTGTTGTTTACTGTGCACCCAGTCATCTGTAATGGGATAGAAAGGCATGGGAAACTTCTCCTGCCTGTGCTTGTGAATGCTCTGCGTTGCTTGCCAGCATAAAGTTGGAGACTTTCAGGCCCAGTGAGTCCATCCTGATATTCACAGGAGTGTCACCAAGTTCTTTCTGCCCTTTATCCTGAGTGAGTTCTGTGCTATTTTGTGGCACTGATGGTCAGCAGGGGAGATGTACCCACAGAAAGCTTGGTTGCTCTTTGCCTCTCTTTTTGGCTGTCATTGCCAGAGAGGTCCCTTTTCCAAAGACAGTCCAAAAAGAATCTTATTGCAGGGTGCTCAGTAATGCATGGCAGCAAAACAAACTGTAGAGGGATGGGATGTGCCTTTGTCTGCACACAAGTGAAGGGGGTGGGAGGAAAATACAATAGGATGAGCCAAATTCTTTTTCTTATAGAGAAGAGCTGGACCAACTTGGAGTGCAATGAAAATGCTACCCGTGGCTTACGGCAGAACAACAATAAATAAATTCAACCAGATACATTTATTGGCCAGATACAGGGCAGTCTCTATCTTCTGTAACCCAAATACTTATTTGAGCTTCTTCCTCCACCCACCTTCTCCCCTGTTTCTCTCAGCACCTGCTGTGTTAAAAATACAGTTACACCCCTGAAAAGTGATGGATTTAAACTCTATCACTTTGTCAATAACCTTTAGATTTAAGATTGGCTCCCAAATGACCCCTGCCCCACAGGTCAGTAGTTAAGTCGCCCATTCTCTCCACCTCCTTTCATCACTCAGTCTTCAAAGAACAGAAGTCAGATCTGCCTTGCTTACACTACTTTAGCCATGGTCACTGCATATCATTCCCTAGCAGCAAAGAAATTTGGGGGAGCCAGTTAGATACTGGAAACTAAATTACTAAATGGTTCATGAATTGTATGCTTCTGAAACACATCAGTCCTGCAGCTTCTGCTTCTTGCTCAGAGCACTAGGATAGATCTTAGTATCCTAAAACAACTCTGTTTTAGAATTTGGCTGGGTCAGGAATCATGTGAGTCTCCCTCTCCTGTGCTCATTGTACCTTCCTCCTCTCTCATTTAGACTGAGTACAACTAACAAGGCTGCTGAGTACATGCCCCACCACAAAGTCTTCCTCAGCATGGGCAACACTCCAGAAAAAAACAAGGCACTATGCAGATCTAGTACTACGTTGTGCAGTGTCCAGTGTCAGGCCCAGTGTGTTCACATCAGCCGGCATTTGAATCCACTGCATCTCAGACCAAAACCCTGATTGTGGACCTGCCCTTCCCCTAACCACAGGCTGGACATCATTAGGATTCATGCATAAGACTAGAGAGTCCTTGCAAAATACAGTTGCAACATATTTCTTTCCTTACCCAACCCAAATATCCAACATCAATTATATCTATAGCCACAAAGGAGATGCTGAAAAAGTGGACATGATGAACAGCAGTCTGCACAGCAGGGTTGTTACTGCTGATGTGTGGGTTACTTTTAAGGACAGTGGACATTGCACATCTGGCATCAGTTCTCTCAGATTCTGTGATAGCTGAAGAGTGGCACTTGTGTCCTAGCACCCAGCCTCTGAAGAAAGCAATACTCATTTGACCTGAATTGTGGAGCTATATTCTTCTATAGATCCTGTTGGATATTGCAAGTAGGGGAATGTCTCACTGGGATTTCTGCATCACAAAGGCATGGGAGGACACCTCACACCCTCTGCACAGGTTAGGAGTACCATGGGTTGGAGGAAACTATGACTCTTTTTAACTTTGCATCATGCCTTTTTGTATCAGGAGATACCAAAGATGCTTCTAGAAGATACCACCTTAGCTGGTCTTCCTTGCAATATGGACATCCATATCCTCACCAGAAATTTATAAAAGGTGATCTTCACACAACTCTATTTAGCACTGCTAATTACAACTAGGAGACTCAGTAAGGGCCTTAAGACTAGGGACATTTTTGTCATTTATACTAAGGTTTTGCTGCTGCTGCAACATCTGTGAGACATTTTCAGCCAGCTCTAAATGACTTGGTACATCTACATGCCACAGGTCCCGTTATGTCACAGCACCACATTAACATGATTGTACACTGTTCACTTCTAGAAGAGGCATTGCTACATGATCCTCAGCATACTAATTTGGCATTACCTGCTGTAAGCAGAAGGTCCTCTCTAAGGTAGCATTGCCTTGCTTAGTATAAATACATATTTTGAACCTCACATTTGCTGATTTCATGGCTTTTATATATAATCTCTTGAGATGATACCTTTCTCAGCCACATATTGTGAAGAAATACATTTCTTGGTGTATCATAGAGCAATGTCAGGGTTGTGACACATCCAGTTAAGCATGAAACTGAAACTGGCCCTGTGTCCCAGCTATTTCCCATCCTTTCCTCCCCACTTCTACACCTGTCATCCTGGTTCTTCCTCTGCCTCTCCCAGTCTCATATTCAATTGAGGATAAGGTTGTTCCCACCAGAAAGAGCAGCTTTACATCCTAAGCTCCCGTCGATAAATTTTTAATTTTAAACATAGACTGCAATCAAAATCTGTAGGTTGTGCCTATCTGAACATCTCCAGATAACAAGAGACTCAAATCAGAGTCCAAACTAATACTTTAGGGTGACTTCTGCTTTTTAAAATGGAGTTGGTTAAAATCTTTTGAATTGTGAATATCTGAAAGACAAACACAATAGTGTTGCACAATGAAATTTTATTTATCTGTCCTTTTCAAGAGCTGGTTAAAATCTTCTTAACACATAGACTGAAATACAATTCAACCAAAAAGTAGAAGAAATCATAATAAACAAAGAATTCCCATCATTCTTCATCATCTGACAATGTTGTTTCTAACATCAAGACTCTGGTATAAGTGCTGAACAGTAGGGCGACACTCTACTGGAAATAACATTGTAATGTTTTTGGTACCCTCTACCAAGTGGTATGCAAATGTAAAGTAAAATTTTAGAGAAGTTTTAAAAAGACAAAGATTAGTTTCTTGAATAATTTATTTGGAATATATTAGAAGTTAAATAACATCATATAGCACAGAATGTGATCAGTTACACTGTACTTCATGATCATACAGATAAGAAATCCACAAAATTCAAAAGAAACTTGATCCCCACAAAAAACTCTTTGGTAGATAGATCTAGTAAAATACATGCTGAAAATGAGAGTAGGAAGCTCCTAAATGGAAAGGAGAACAAATAAATCATTGATATGAATCAAAGCAGTAACAGGAAGCGAAGATTTTTAAGATAGAAAACGTAACAAACAGGTTACAAAACTGCCAGTTTTCTTTCCCCTTCCCTGTACAATAACTCTGCTCACAAGATGTTTTGGCTTGCCTTGATGACATGTGTTCTCTAGAATAGCAAGTGACTGATAGACCAGATAGCACCACCATACCTTGCCCACAATTGCCCTGATTTACTTGGACTAATTTATCCTGCTGTAACTCCGCAAGTCAACAGAAAGATGGGAGGAGGACTTGGCTCTTCACCTTTGAGAAGCTGTCCAGAAGAGGCTGTGACTGCATTCAGTAACATTAAAGTGGGCAGAGACAAGGAGAAAGCAATACTGATTTCATGAACCATGCAAAAGATGCTTAGTGCATTTCCACTCAGCTGCTCTCCAGTGCAATCCTCAGCCCTGACAGCTCAGAAATGCAGGGATAAGCAAACTGAAGATTAGCAGTGTTCAGAAACAAAACTAAATCACCATGAATTCTTTCAGTTTTGGGGGTTTTTTTTTAATTTTTGTCAAAATCTATCCACTGGCACACCTGTACCTTACAGCACCAGCCCTGGACAGGGTCTGCTGTGTTCCTTGGTCTTTGTCAATGCACAGGACAGGTCAATACACACTTAGCAGAAGCCAGCCCTGGCTTCCTTGTGCACCTGGTGGTTGATGAGGCTTTAAAAGGCAGCTTAGCTTTGGATGCCAAATCCTCTCATGCCTGTACATGTTACATGCACAAACCCTATCTCTGCTTCCTGAAATAGCTCATTGCTACATGAATAAACAGAAACAGCCCAGGGACATGCCTTGGCACATGGGAGCTCCATTTCTTTAGCAGTGGTGAATAGCTGTCTTTTTTAAGCATTGACATGTACCTTGGTCCACATGGAAATCCAAAGTGGGAGGAGGATCTGACCAGAAAGCAGCTCTGCTTGAGCCTGGTGTAATTTCTGTTGCTCTAGGCAGCTTTAGAACTTGCATGAGCAGTCCAGACCTTTGCTGGCACAGATTATAACTCAGTCAGGAAATCAAACTGACAAGGGTCACCTTCATGAAACCTCTTTTCATCCTGCTTATAATCTAAACACCTACAGCATGGTGGTTGGCATTCCCTACAAAGAACCCAGTGAATCAAGCAGAAGGCATTTACACCCACTGCTTTGTCCTTGCTCTATCAGCCCATTTGGGATAGTGTCCAGATGGACGAACTTCAATGACAGCAAGTGAACGCAGGGACTTTAGAGGCAGTCAGCTGGATACACAGGCAGTGTGCCCCTAGTCTTGTTCATGGTCTTGGTACCCTATCTGGGGCAGACATCAATCCAATTTCAAGCAGCCCAGCATCACAGCACTAGGGTCTCACAGATGACAGCAAGTATGTGTGCAGCTCAGTTCTGCCTCCCACGGTAGCAAAAGCAGGGCTGGTTCAGGAACTCAATGCCTAAGACCAATGGCACACAGCCCTGTGCCAAAGGGGCACTGCAATGCACCAGTGGTGCATGTCCAGCACCTTCTGCCAGGATCAGACATGCTCCAGCTGCTTCTGCACATTGGCATGGGAAGGGGAACTGCTCACTAGTGTTTCCATGAAGGTTTTTACACTGCATCATTAAGGACTTTCTCTTGGGATCTCCCTCCCAAAACAAGACCTCCCCCACTGCTACAGCTACAGGAACAAAGATGTTTAGGGACCAACCTCTTTGATGGGCTTTTAAGGCGGCTGAAACCTGGCTGACCACCTTCATTCACATGCACACTGTCACTACTACAGAGGAGGTTTGTTCTGCATATTGAAACCACTGAAACTCATCTATGACTATGTCTTCTTTTATTTTAAAGTATTTTTGCTTTAGCCTAATGTTTAATTTTGCTTAATAGCATTTCATAATCCCTGGCACTAAGGATCCCTCCAGTCTGATGGAGAAAAGTGTAGCTAGGTTCAAAGGATAGGACCTGTATTTTCAAGAAAAAGAATCATGCTGGATATAAGATTCATAGGCTCAAGAGTGAGTGCAATTAGCTCCTGGAACCACTGGTGGAGGACTGTGGCAAATACCACTTCTCTCAAAATCTTGCACTACTGACATCTGTCTTGGACAAATTTTGTGGTGAGCTCAGTAGTGTTTCCTTTTCTTGAGCTCAGTAGTGTTTTCTTAAAATAACATGTGAGAATAATCTCTTTCCCTGCCAGAAACACTAGATGAATTTCGATGGCCTGATTTATGGAAGAGATGAGGGCAAAAGGCCCTTCTGGCTTTAACTCTACCATGGCAGCAGTGAGTTCTTCCCATTTCACAAGGACTGCAAGCTCTCTGTCTATTCTTCCAGGTTGTTAGCTGACAAAGAATTTCTTTTGTTGTTAATAAAAATGTATACCATATAAAACAATAATAAATATAAATAAATAATCACAATACATAGAGGAGCAACCCATAGATTCTGCAAAAAGAGGGGGATTATCAAACTAACACCAAGACCGCCTGTCTCATTATGACTCTGCTAGGGAGATGATGTCTCAGACCAACACTCTACTATATTGCTGCTCATGCCAGGAGAGGAAACACCACAGTTTTCGATCAGTGTCAGCTCCTCCATGCTTTGCAAGCTTGGGGCTTGCTGGAAGAACCCCAGGATGCTGCCCCGTGCTGCCACTGCTGTATGCTGCAGGCCTGGCTCTCCCAGGACCTTGACAAGGAAGTTGATATATCTCATAGCTAACCGGAGTGTCTCATTCTTGCTCAGTTTCTTGTCTGGTGGGTGCGTGGGAATGAGTTTTCTCAGCCTGGCAAAGGCACTGTTGACATTTTGCTGCCTCCATCGCTCCCTGGTGTTGGTGAAGATCTTCCTTGTCATTCTCAAGGTGCTGCAAAGCAAAGGAGATGGTGAGTGAATGCTAGACAGCCCTGGCTTTCACACAGGCTGCTGCTCTGGGGGCACTGTAACTTCTGGGCCAGCAACAAGCATGCAGTGGTGGTGCCAGGCATTTCTAATTTTTGCCCTTTGTGGCTGATGCCCTTGTCCTGCATGTCCTGTACAGATTCACCATAATCCCTAAAGTCATGTCCCCATTTTCAGCCATGATGATAAACACTGCAGCTGCAACCAGATGCCAGTAAGGACTTCACAAAGAAGTAAATGGAGTTTAATTTCCTCATATAACCATTTGATGCTCCTATGAGCCCAGCTTCTCCAGGCTCCTTAGAGTTCCCCTGCAGCAAAATTCCCAACAGACAAAGCATTAGACATCCCACCAGGCTGTGTGAGGGACACCTGGTCACTTTTAATAGGCAAAGGCAGGCAGGCCTAGGGTGGAACAAATCCATGCTTTCCCAGACCCAGTTCACACCTTCTTTGGGGCTGCTCCCAGCTGGCCCAAGCTTGGTGACCCACAGCTGGAAGCTGTGGTCACCTTCATCATGGGCCTTCAGTGAGCAGACAGGTGACACTAGAGACACATGTGATTATGGTTATTTCAGGAGATTTCTCCAGGGATGAAACAGTCTGGTTCCCTGCCCAGCCCACAGTGACTGCCCACTGCTGGTGGTGGAGACTCTTCAGTCTGATTCATTAAGGCTTCTGCTTTAGCCTCTGAGAGCTGCCAAGACTAGTCACAAAGTACCACGAGTGCAGGCTGCAGAGGGTAAGTGTGATTGTGCGATGCCTACAAAATGTGCAGGTATCCTAGCCACAATGTCTGCCTCACAGAGCTGAGCAGAAAAGGGAACCAAGTGCCCAGAGCAGACCTGACAACAGGAGAGGATTCTGCAAGGGGTGCACGGTAATTTTAAATGCCATTTGCCAGAAAGGTTGTCAGAAGCTCTTGGGATTTCCCTAATGCTTCTCTCACCACCACTGGAAAGTCTTCCCTTCTCTCCCACAGCCCTGCAGGAGACACTCATGTCTCTATTTCTGAAGCTGCTTTTTATGCCAGTGGCACACCAACAGTTGGATCAGGGAAAAACTATCCACAGCCAAGAGACTAAAGGACAAATATTTCCACTTAACCTCTTATGCATGTGAAAACCTCAGCTTTTTATATTCATTGGCAAGCTTATCTTTACAGCATTCCCACAGGGGACTGGGGAGCAAGGGGAACAGCACCCTTCAACTCCAGAAAGAGGAAACTTTAAGGTGACAGCCCAGCTATGATCCCGTGTCCATGTGAAGCAGCTTCATACTGTGCAAGACACTTGGGGTTCACCAAAGTACGTGGTAATAGTCTTGGTCAATAAATAAATGCCTCTGTGACTCAGGCTAATTGGGGTGCCCTGGCAGGGAGACCACACATGCATGGCAGGCAGGGAAGTTCCCTTCTAGCTCCTTCATGACCCAGTCCAGCACTGAGGACAAATCACCAGGGAAACACAGTTACAGCACTGTAAATTGTCAGAGCCGTGTTCAGAGACCTTGGTCAGAGAAACAGCTAATACAGATGTGCCCATGTATGCTATATATGGCTGTGCTCATGCTATCCATACCTTGCAGGCTCCTCTCAGCTGTAGCCCTTACAGAGCTAACACACTTATATTTTGGTAGAACTCTGAAAATACTGTTGTAATTTCTGTATTCTTGTAAAGATCCAGTTGTCTACCCTGCCTTTAGAGGACAAGAAAATTATCTCATCAAAATGTTCTTGCTTCATGAGAGGCTCGTTTAAAAAGCAAACCCTCATATTTCAGGTTACTGAGAATTTGTCATCATTTTTGTAGACTTATTTTGAGACCCATTGCTTGATCTGAATGGGGATTGTATTGCTCTTTTTTTTAAATTATTCTCCTACTCAATGTCTTCGTTTTGTTTTGTGCTATGGGAACAAATCTGCTTGGCACCTACTTGAAACAGCTCCCATGTAAATTTTTGGCAAGAACACTGTCGCATGAGTGATACAGACTTTAAACACTGAGTTCCAGAGCTCCTCTGTACTCCAGCATATTCACTCCCCAAGGCAAAACTTTTGCCTTTACAGTTTGATTCTTCCAAGAAGCTGCTTGGATCCATGTGAAATTCAGCGTGGCACCTGCTTCTCTCTCTCTCTCTCTCTCTCTCTCTCTTCTGTTTTTGGTGTTTGTGGGGGTTAAGACAAATTTAACAGTGTACAATAGGAGGGATTTTTCATAACATAGGGAAAGTTATTTGGGCTTCCTTGTTTCTTCTTGTTTCTTCTTGTTTCTTCTAATAGGTCAGGGGGATAGTATTTTGTCAGGCCTTTCAGTCTCTGCACTCTAATTCTGGTATGTGGGTTTGGGTTTGCTGGATGCCTGTCTACATCTCAACTACAAATAACCAACAGAGGGTCTCCTCCTTCTGTTCCTACTGCTGCAGACAGTCCCCAGTGCAGCACTCCCGGAAAGCAGGTTAGTATCCAGCCCGGGAGCTGTGAACACCTTGTCTTGTCCTGTTAGTGGTATTATTGGTGGAAAAATAACCCCAGCCTACTCCTTCACACCATGCTTTCTTTGTCCCTCTTCTCTCACCTCTGGAAAGGACAATAATACATTTGTGGCCACAAACCTTGTCAGCAAACAGATGCCTTTATGAAACCATCTTCTGCTTTATACTTCAAAAACATGTGTTTGTATTTCTGACATTTATTCAAGATCATCAAGCAACAGATAGTTTCTTCCCTCTCCCAGTGTCTCCTCTTGTGCTGATAGCTCTACTGGGAACATCATTTTAGGTGATTAAATTTCTCTCTCCTTTTCCCCTTTACTGGTCTGGGTTTCCTTTGTTGTGCTCAGTTTCAGCTCAAAACATAAAAATGAGCCTGGTCCAATCCTGCAGTAATGTTTCAGCACAGCTTCTTTTCTTGTATTGTCACCTACAGATCCCTCAAGTTCTCTGTAACCACAGCACCTTCCAGTTAAAATACAGCCAGTTTACTGACAGGAGATCTGATTTCCATTCCTTTTGTATCATTCTTTTCCTCCTCTTCCCTCCTTCTTTCCAACTCTCCCCAGCAAGCTTTGCTTTTGATATATTACTTGCAGCTTCAGGTCTTTGCTAATGTCGCACATCTGAGCAGTGTATTCTTCAGCTTTCTCTGGTGCACTGTATAAAATATGTATTGCCTAGTGCCAGTGTGCAGCTTATATCCTGATGGTCCATTTTAAATCTGTGCAGAAATCACCCGTTTGTACATATCATGAACAGTTAAATTGTATTAACCTGTACGCCTGAATTCTGTGCTGTCTGGTCACCTTCCCTACCCACAGATTTACAGTCTCACATTTAGCTGACAATAAAGAAGCCCAGGAAGACAGCAGCTTCAATTCAAGAGGATCACTTCTGGTCTCAGGAATGTAAATCTGGAGAGTTACACCATTTTCAATGGAAGAATTACTTTGAAGGGCAAAATGTTGCCACTGAAGACAGGATTTAGCTCACATCAACCAGAAGAACTAGGTAAGTGCAGTTTCATGAGCTAAGATCCACATCCACAGTGTGTGTGAGAAGAGTTGAGCAAAGAAATAACCCCAGCCCAGCAGTGAATCTGTTCCAACAGCCAGAAGAAGAAAAAACAAAATACCACCACCCACCAAACAGATAACTGAAGCTATAACTGAACTGCCTATCCCTTTGAAAAATAAAAAAAACAGGAGGTGGAAAATACTGGCTGTGGTTAATGCAGCCACAAGTGTCACCAGAGAAAAGACTAAACAATAGACAATACGAAGATCTGGTAGCAGCAGTTCTCACAGCCTCTCTATATAAGAGCTATTCAGGCAATGCAGGCAGCAGCAGCAGAGCAGTTTAGGCACAAAGCACCATCTGTGCTAGGACATTCCCCAGCAAAAGGCCCCTAAACCAGCGGTTAATGTGTGAGGGCTGGCAGGGGACTCACCAGGAGCCCAGCACTCAGTCATAATTAGCAGGTTGCTATTAAATAAAGATCTTGGATGAGAAAGTTCCTCCCTCAAGTTATACCTTTGACCTGGGTGAAGTTAAATCCATGCTGAAACTGGCCACTGGAGACCTACTTCTGCAAATCTTAATCAGAGAGCAGATGCCTGCTGCCAGCAAGAATTGGAGTGCTTCTAGTAAACCTGCAGTGCTCCACCGTTACTCTGTGGGGGAAACTCAGTGCCTGGTAAAACTGGTTATTTAACACACTGCATTGGATTTTGTGAGGTCCATTCAGCCCTTAAGTAAATGGCAACAGAAAAGCAGATGGTGACTGTTTTCTGTATCAGGCAGGTGCTGGTGAGCCTGATCTATCACAGGGAGCAAAGATTCCACATCTGTCGCTCCTTGCTGCTGTGTTTTGTTCACTTTGCATCAGTGTGATCTGGAAAAGAGGAGAAAGAGGAAGCTCATTGTTTACCTCTCTGGTTTCATGCGAGCCTCAGAGCACGGGACTCAGATCCATGCAAAGGGAAAGACTGAGCATGGAGCATGGATGTCACAAGACATTACGCTGCCTATCTATAACATGAATTCCCCCCGCCCCCCCCGAGGGAATAAACTCAATCTCTTTGCAGCTGAACCATGTGCTGTTTGCTGCATGGTTGCTTGGATTGCAAGGACTTCCTTTAGGTTGGGAGGATAAGGAACAGGAGAGGGGACAATGCATCCCAGCTTGACAGCCTGCAAAGAGAAGCAGCACACCTCTAGGCACAGGCTCTTACTTCCCAGCCTTCCTCAGCCCCCTTGCTCCATCCACACCTTCTTCTATCTTGGTGCTATACCCCTCCCCAAGTGCCTCCCAGCTGAAATCCCACAGGCTCACTGGTGGAAAAGGACACAGAGAGCAAGTGCAGTGCAGTGAGCTGAATGCTGGGCTGGCAATCAGAGAACTGAATTGTCCTCATTTCTGCTGTTTGTCTCAGGCAAATTTCTTTTCTGTTTTTTTTTTTTTGGGGGGGGGTTGTTTTTGGTTTTTTTTTCCCTCCATGTTCCTCCTGCCTGTAATTAGTTTGTCTCAGCTAAAAGGTTTGTGAAATGGAAAGCATTCTTGCGTGTATATGACAGAGCAGCCGCCAACACAGAATGGCCCAGCCTTGCATGACTTTTATAGGTGCCATGTTTGTGTAATGAAAGAGAAGAGCTTCTCCCAACACTTGCAGGGTAATTCCTAACACCAGCAGTGAACTTCATTTTATGTCTGATAAGATGTGGGGAGAGGAGCTGCTTCAGGAGTAAACAAGGGCTCCTTTCACTGCCTCATGCCTCTGCTAGGAGTGTTATCTGACAATCATACCACCGTACAAAGTACAGCAGAGCAGCAAAAGAGCTATAAAAAGCAGCCAGCACTGACAGACTGATTTACTTTTTTTTAGAATCTGTAAATCTGGGACAAAATGCACATAGTAGAATGTCTGCACTGGGAGCCCTCCTGTCTAAGGGCAGAATTTACAGAAACTCTCACAGCTATGCTGTGCTCTCATGGAACCTTTAGAAAAAGGAAATTGCTGGAGCCTTCAAAAGCAACTGTGTATAGGTCTCAAGCTCAAGTCAGCCTTCACGTTTAGCAATACTAGTCTATATGTGATGACAAGTTTTTCACTTGACCCAGTGTTGCCCCTGGGTTGCTTAGCTTTGTAATCTGGTTGCCCTCCTAGAGGGTGCAGATCTTTAGTGGGGAAGAGAGTGAGCTACTTTCTGAGAAATAAGCCAAGCCCACAGACTTCATATCCTGGACACCCTGGCATCATTGTCCCCCGAGGCTGCCTCAGGAAATGTAAGTCTGTAAAGCAATGGGCTGCCACCCAGCAGATATGTGGGAAAGCACAAAATGCATGTTTAAGAACTTAACAATAGTGATGACAAGGTTTACTCAAGGAAAGGTTTACTCTGCACATGGCAGGAGTTTTGTTGTTTTGTTTGTTTTTTTTTTCCCTGTGGCTCCCCTCGTCAATGCTTTTTATGTTCATTTGCAGTAAAGTTGAATAATACCACAACTCTGCACAAAACAAAGAACCCACTCAAGGGCTACAACAGCTTTTGCCAAATGGAGGTCCAGTTTATTGATATGGACGTGACAGCCTGCAAAGCTGGGAAAGGAACACTCTGCCAGGAGGTTTAGCCTTTATTCACTAAACTTGCACTAGTGTTATTTTCTGTTCAGGAAGATCTGAGAGTTTTTCTTGGAAAAGTGTTTCTCTGTCCTGGTCCTTCCTTCAGTAAGGCCTTCTTGTGTCAAAAGTCTGAACTACACTTCAGTGGGTTTCCTTTAAAAACAGTCTCTGACAAATTAACTTCCCAAATACTATATACAGACACTATTCTGGGGTTTCACGGTGGTCTTCCAGGCGTTCTTCAGGGACTCCTTTCTTCCAGACGCAGTGTGCAAAACCCTGTTCCACACAGATTCTTGCTCCCACCTCGTCAAAGCACTCATTCCTACATGCCTCCCTCTGCACCTGCCACTATGAGGCAGTAAGGTAGCTGTTAATAGCAGAAACGCGTCCATTTGCTTCAACTTCCGTGCCGTACCAGCATATGTAGCTGGAAATCTGTAAGGAGGCAGGAACAGACGCTGTCTTGCAACTCGGCAAAGACCGGTCTGCAGCAGCTCACACTGCTACAGGAGTTGTAGGGGGCAGAGAAGGGAAAATCTAGTACTTGCAGCATTTGTATCTGCATCAGAGGGAAGGGTAGATTTTGTATTATGTTTGAATATGACCCTCAGACAATACTTGCCTTTGCATTTTATCCAGGTCTGCTCTGAGGCTGATAGTAAATCTCCCAGTGACTTCAGGAAAAGCAAGACTGAAAGTCTGACAGTATCCTAATAGTGGCATGTAGTGCCCTGTCTTCCTACCAAACACAATTTAAAACTAGTCTACTGACCACAATGGCATCACCCCAGGAATTAATTGGGTCTGGTGTAAGACTAGAGGTCACCATAAGCATTGAGAAACATATCCACCACTCCACCACAGGAAACTGTAACTTCCAAAAGTGTGATACAAACCACTGCAAGACAAGGACCACAATCCTAAATTTCCCCTAAAAATGGCATGCCACTAAACCACCGTGGGGCTACACTTGATAGAAAGATCAGCAAGAAGATCATCCCTGCTTCAACCACAGTTTCTTGGGCACTTGCATGTCATCCCCAAGTCACCTGGCATACTGACTCTGTGAGCAATTCATTTCTTAGCTGCTCTGATCACAACTACTTTAATGATTTACGTAAGCAGGCAGTAATACCAAGCTGCATTTATTTTAGTTATTTTTTTTGTGAAACAATATAGAAATGCATGGTGGAAAAAGGTTCTAAAAATTAAATATTATCCTATACTGTTATATGGAAATCAGGAAGGATAGAGCTACTTCAGACAAATCCTTGTTTTATTGCTTAACTTTCTCAGGCAAATACAGCTTTATGCAGAAGGCATATATTATTGGAAATATAAACATGTTATAGATTGGCAGTTTCAAAAGTCTTTTTAAAAATCTAAGACTATTATTTCTTGACAGAACTGAAATTAATAGAATTGCTAAGCTTTTTCTTCTAAGTGAATTATGGAACTGAACAAAATTCAAATACCTATGTATTTTACATATGCATCAGATGTAAGACAGACCACCAGTAAAGTAGTGGGGATATTTTTATATATGTGAGGTTTGTAATTTAAAACTTTACATCTTTACCTGTTGACACTGTCACAGGATTTCCACACAGTCTAGTGCATAAGCATTCGGTAAAGTCTAACATACGCATAATTTTGCGTATTTTGTAAATAATTTGTTTTAAATATCAAACACCATTGAAGAATTCTGTTAAGTTTTAGTTCTAAACTCAGAAAGTTGATGATGCTCTGTGTAATCATTTTGCACCAGTGCAATAACTGATTTACTGCACTTTGGTGCAGTGGTATAAGTGAGTTTGACTAATGTGTAATTACACAGTTATGATGTAAGAAAATCTAGGAATAGCTGGAACAGTGCTTTTAAAATCACATTAGCTTGCTCCACATATAAGCATCAACATTTCTTTAAAAAGTAGTCGAACCAATGAATAATTTCTCCCAACATGAGGTCTGATTCAGTGAGTCTCTGCAGATGCTAGGGAATAAAGTCCAGGAACAAAAGTAGGGCAACGTGGTTACTTTGCTTGATTACACGCAGCCACCTGTAAGCAACCGTTTCTATAACTATTCTGTTTGTCAGATCAGGTGTCTTACTCTTTTTGATGACAAGATCCAGGAGTGCCATAGCAAGAAATAAAAATCCAGTGGATTGTTAAAGGCTATTGCAGAAATTCCTTCCTTTAAGGATATTCCCTGCTCCAAGAGGAAACTTTGGCATTCCTAAAACAGTTGCAGGATAAGCCCAAAAGAGGCAACGCTGTAAAGAGAAGAGGCCATTGTCACTTACTTTGCTGGTCACAAGTGCTTCTGTTTCTTGAAACCTCGTCAGCGAGCGAAGAGACAGCAAAATCAGATGATTGCTATTTTTCTTTCCTCGCTGTTTTTGCGGTGCCTGGCCACAGAGCTTGCTCTTGCTGGAGTCAGCCTAGCGCTGGTCCTGGCTGCTCATTTATAGAGTAGCAGGTCCTTTGTCTGGCGCGTGTCACCACTAGTCCTGGCAATCCAGGGAGCTTGTTTTGCATCTCCCAGGAGATTCTCTCTATCCTGCCTTTTCTTTTCTCACCACATGCCCTCTGCCCTTTGCTAAGGCTGGTATGGGGTGGTAGCTGAGACCATGCTTACTAGCCTTAGAGCTGCTCCAGCTAGGTGAGGTGCACTTTGCAGGAAAGCATGGAAGCGGCTCATGGCAAGAATCAATTTTTTTCTTTTTTTGGGAGGATTTTTTTTTAAATTTATTTAGTCAGCTCTGAGCTGGTAAATGTTTCCAGAGACAGAGATGCAGTGTTCATTCAAAAGTCAGTTTTAAATATGACTCAGTACTGATAAACAGTCTGTGTATTTATTGTTTCCCTAAGCAGGAGATACCCTCTTTGCTCTGACAGTAAGTGCAGCGTAGGTGTGGGGGTGACCTTGTGCAGGCAAATCGATCCTGCACTGCCTTTTTTAGTGAAAACTCCCTTTCACTTAGACTCACAGCTAGCAGCTTCTGCAGGCTGGAGGATAACTACAACTGCTGCAGTCCCAGCCCTGCCCCAAGCCTTGCACTGGCCCTTTGACTGAGTCCACGTGACAGTAAGAGGCTGCAGGTGTGAACTCACACATCTACCAGCTTGCCCTTCACTTCAGGGACCATGTAGTGCACTAAGGGTAAGTTTAATTCATGCTTCTACAGCAAAGATGAGTCAGCTCCCTACCCCTGTGGCTAGGATGCAGGGTTGGTGAAACAGACTTCTTTCTCTGCTGCTGGGGTGGCCCCAGAATTTCCTCTCAGCTCAGGAACAATGGGCAAGCAAGCTGACATCTGACTGTAAAACCAAAAACCTGCAGATTAACACCATCTCCACCACTGGAGCACACGCTTCTGTGTCCATGACAGAGATCAATCCACCCAGACTCACCCTGTCTCTGGGTAACAACTCCATAGGTGAAACACTGGAACAGGCTGCCCTGGGGTGGATGCCCCATACCTGGAACATTCAAGGTCAGGTTGAATAGGGCCCTGAGCAACCTGATCTAGTTGAATATGTCCCTGCTCATTGCAGGATGGTTGGACTAGATGATCTTTGGAGGTCCCTTCCAACACAAACTATTCTATGATTCTATGTTTTTATGAAAACAGTCACAAAATCACCCCAGGTGTAAGCCAACAGGGGCATAGCCTTGTTACAAACATATATGGCCTTTGGGACCCATACAACCTCATCTGCACCATCATCCACTTGTCCATTAGGTGCTGGGAATTTGCTTCGGGTGGAAGTAAGAGTAAATAAGGGAGAACAAGAGCAAGATACCTATTGATGCACTGAGAGTAACAGGATACTAAAGGGGAACAAGTGATGGAGAAGGAGAAGCCCCAGCTAATCGCTCTGCTACAGTCATGGTGCAGGAAAATGCTGGCATCCAGGATAAGGCAGCTTTCAGCACACTCCACCACTTTCCTCTGCAAACTCCAAGAAAGCCCAGTCCTTATGCAGACCCCCTCACCCAAATCAGCAAGCTGACTAGGTAGGGCTCAGCTACTTTTTTTTTTTTTTTTAAATTTTAAAAGCACTGCAAATGTTTCAGTTAACAGGATTGCCTCCATAAATATTAACAACCCAGCAGTGGAATGATGTAGTTGCTCTCCGGAGACAATGAGCGCCAGGTCCCGCCAGGGCAAATTGTTCCTCACACAGCTCGGTTCAGCCCTTTCACACGGTAAATTAACAGTGGCACTACAGCCTGAAAGATTTGTCAACTGCTTCATTTAGCACAAGTGTTATGTTAACTAAAGGCCCTATTCCAGAGGGGCCTTTGGCCTCACAGAAGCCTAATTTCCATGTAATTTACATTGGAAAGTTGCAAGGTTCCCCTCCTCCCTGTTACTTCCTCCAATCCATTATTTACCCAAAATCTTCTCTGAGATGCTCCAGTCAGTATGAAATGGTAAGGAAGGGGGCTTGCCAGGCCAGAAAGGGGAGGGAGCTGCTGCTCTTTATCTGTAACCGCGTGGATACTTCACTGCTTAGGGCTTTCAAAAGCTAGTTGGACAAAACACTATAAAATATACAGCCATTAAAGTGTCTGTCCTTGCAGGGAGAGGGGCTGTATGGGCTGCTATTCATTGTCCCTCATGTATCCATGCAAGAGAGCTGGATCCTGCTCCTGCTGCTGTTAGGTACAATGGCAAAAAACCTGCCTCACTGGGGAAACATAAGGAGAAAAAGAGACAATGTAGCTCCCTCCCATGTACTTCAGTAAAGCCACCACCACATCTGTTTAGTGTTTCAATCACATCTGTTGAGTGCTTCAGTCACATCCCATGGACTTCTCATCTTCCTCCTGTTGTAGAAACTCTGCGACAGCCTAGCTGAGTGTGCAACCCTAGCACCTGGGAGGTCCTCACCTTCCCCTTGCTGTCCTGCTCCCCACTGTACCCTGGCACCCTGTGGCCCTGACATCTTTCCTTCTCTGAGAGGCCACCACAGCAAAGCTCTGCATCTGCTGCAAGCACAGCAGCACTTTCTCCTGCACATCAGGCCGTGGGTAGGAGGTCCCAGGTGCTTAGCAATCACTGCTGTCAAGTCATTAGGAATGCTGATGAGATGACATAGGGATGCTGACTTTTCTACCAGCTTTAAGGCTCTTTTCCACCCTGTCAAACATGAGGGTCTGCTTCACTGTCTCTCTATTAAGCTTCCTATTGAACTGTGATTACTTGGCACCAATGAACCACACCACTCTCATTCAGCTTCCTCTTCACACTTGGCAGTGAGATGGCAGCAGGGGGAATACATTATCAATACTTCCCTGCAGTCCTGGGATTACTTCTCCCTAGAGCAATCCATAGCTGCCAGTATAGTATAGCTCAGCCAAGGGAACAAGAACAGTAAAAGCAATATTGCACCCTGGGCATGCTTGTCCTCACAAAATTTCTGTCAGGATCCATCCTGATAGTTTCCTTAGAGTCTGAGGCAATTCTTTATCTGCAACAGGTCTGGTTTTTAACAGCCACCTGTCATGAAAAGTCAAGGGGAAACAGAATACATTTTGTAATTTGCACTCTGCCTCCAGACTGCAGTTGATATTATTATCATGTTTGCTGATGTAATGGCGTATTTTCCCTCCTTAGATACTTCTCTCAGAAAATAGAATCTCAATGCCCTTACAGCACTCAGAAGAAGAGGAGGGTGGGAAATACTGCATGTGCAAACGGGGTTACTAGGGACATACAGCTGTTGTGTCTGCAGATGCAGAAACCACTGTTTTATTGCAGCAGTGTTGGCAGGCCCCTGCTGAAATGCAGACCCACTCTGCCAGGTAGATATTCATTCCTTCTAGCTGAAAGACATTCCTCAGCAAGTTTGATCCAACAAAAGCAGGGAGAGAAAAGAAAACATAGTCTCTGCCCTCTCATGTGTAAGAACCGAGGCTGAAGAGGAGAACAGGTACGGACCCCTTCCAGAGGACACTGTCCTTCTCCATTTCTGCTATCAAGCCCAGCATTTCATCCCACCAGAGGCAATGCTGAACTCACATTTAGTGCACCCACTTTCTGAAGAGCTACACTTCAGTCACCTCATCACTTTGTCTTAGTACCACAGGTATCAGTAACAGATCTGGATGAAGCAACAGACTGCCTACGTTATCAGTCATTTATGCAACAGCATTTACACATATGGCTCTGCAAAGCAGAAGATGTGAGAGTTGGCCACTTGGAAGAAGCCAAGAACATGTGGGTGGTTGCAAAGTGTGAACATCCTCAAAACCGGGTTTCTCATGTTCCTTTTGGAAATTCAGCATGCCAGCATTTAAATTCCAACTCCTGAAACATCCTAGGGGAGTAATCCTAGTAATTCCTCTTCCTAAAGGGAAGAAAAGCTGTTCCTGGCATATGTGAATGTGTCGTATGCAGGCTGGAGCAAAAAGCTTTATCCTGCTGCTATGCAGCTTCCAGGACCAAAAGAAGCCTCTCCAAGATAGAGTAATGGTCAGATGGGGAAAAAAAAAAAAAAAAAGTTTCTGTTCCATGCTGGCCAGACCTCAAAACCTGTCTTTCTCCAGCAAAAATCTTACTGCAGATGAGCAGGAAATCAAAGAGAATCCTGCCTAAATATGGGCAGAGATTTCAAAAGATGGATGTGGGTTGAAATTATCTTTCCCCTTTTGTGAGGTGACCCCTTTCAGTTGGATGAAAGCAGCACACAAAAAGTGATGGACAGAAAAAGGACAGCAAGAGGCTGAAAACACACAGCCACATTATCTCTAGGAGTTCAGAGCCACGCTCTATAGATGGCAACAGTAAGAAGCAATTATACACATCTGGGCTCCTGCCCTTTAAAATCAAAATTTAGATCAATACATTTTTAATATAGTGAGCTGGAGGAGGCTGCTTGAGGTTAAGAGCAGCAGCTGCATGCAGACTGCTGAAATATTAAATTTCCATCATCTGAAGCTTTTTGTAACATTCTGAATCTCTTATTAGTGTTAACAAAACACTCACATCAGGGGGTGCTTTAAATTCTGGCCACATTTTTCAGCTTAATTCCAGAAGCCAAAAATCTCCTCTTTTTTAATGCTGAAACTTGCTGATAGACTTCAAGAAAATGTTTAGCCACAGAAGAAAGAGACTGAAAACTTAATGTTTCTCTAAAACTTCCACTGGGAGCAAGAGAGAAAAGACAAACAGCTCATTGTCCCTTTGACACAGATGTACCTAGACTTTAAAAGTTCTGTGAAAATCATGTAAAATAGAGAAAAACAAGGCAGCTATCTCAGAGAATCATCAGCTGCTACTTTAATTAGCACACAATGCTGAGCTCAGCCAGGCTGCATGCAGCAATAAGGTCACCACATAAGCATCACTCAAAGCAGGGATTCAAAAAGATGTGGAGTTGGATATAAGAAAAACCTCCTGGTCAGATTATAAACCCTGAAAGGTCTTTGCCATAGATGTGTTCGTGTCTTCTACAGCAGTCTTTCAACTAATGACAAAAAGTAGAGACCAAGAGATTTAATTTCCAATATGACTTCAAGAAAAACACTCAAGCCATGTCTATTTGATGTGTTCGGAGCTGCCAGGCTTTTGCACTGTCTGGCAAGTTGTTTTTCTTCATGTGCAAGTCTTTGAAATTATGTGGCTTGCTCTTTGAGGTGAGCTCTTGCAAGGAACAAGGGAATTTGCTCTGAATATTCCTAACATCTGTTAGTGCAGGTTGCTGCTTGGGAATGGCTGAGGTTGAAATCCTTGAAAGAGAGATCTCATATTTGGGGCTTGAGGCTGCTCCTCTTGCAGGACCAGCAGTGCATGTGTGTGCAAAGGGAAACTCCAAGAAACCCAGTCTCCCAGGAGTTAATTATGATTATACAATCTGTTTCATATAATAAAACCAGACCTGCTCACTCCGCTGACTCTGAAAGGTAGCTTGCTTTCTTTGCTTTTAAAGTTTTGCTATCCTATTTTGTCTGAGTTATGAATGTATGCCCTTACTGCTGCCATGATGGAGAGATGGTCCATTTTCATATGTAATCTTCAATTGCTTTGTTTCCATTGTTTTTAAATACATCTCTATATTTCAGATGCTCAGCTGGTGTAAACGGATGTACTTTCATCAGTTAAAACAGCACTGACCCACAGCATGCAGGAATCACTCCATTACTCTTTCAATTCACCTGTATTCCATCAAATGACTGTGCTGCACATCTACTTTCCACTGGCTCTACAAAAGCCACCATCAGCCAGTGAAGGAGGACAAATGTTTAACAAAATTCCTCAAGGTGAGAACTGTCTAATCGGCATATCTGACCACCTGCATTTTCAAAATCATTTTGCAAGGCCAGCCAGAAGCTCCTAATAGCTTGGACCAGGGTGTCCATTCCCCACCTGATCATGAGTATCATTCCTGCAGAGCTGGCATCCCAGCCTCTCACATCACAGTGCAGTGAAGCAGTTCCATTAACACCAATAAAATCCTTCATGTACACATTAGCATGTTTTCACCCCAACTGTGACACCTGAGCCCATGAAACCAAGATGTGCCTGTGATTAGTTGGACACATCAAACCATCAGGGTCTAACTCCCTATGTGCAATATTTTTAATAGCCCATGAGTAGCCCTTCAGACAGCTTTGACTGTGAACCCACTGTGAACAACATGTAAGTATCAGGATGGGTGTTCAACAGTGTGGAGAAAGACTGGAGAACAAATTCTCTTGATATCTGTGAGTACCAAAAAGCCCAGTAGAAACCCCTGTCTGGGGTGGAAAACCTTGTCTCCAGTGCGTTGCATCTGCCATGAAAGAGGCAGCCTTATCTTTGTCACAAACAAAGGAATTGCTTTCAGCCAGGAGTATTATACAGCAAATGGAGGTCAGCTGAGCCTTCTGGGTGGCTTTCAGTGGTGGCACAAAGGATAAATAAACTCTCAGCTTCTCTGTTTTACTTGTAACTGACTTCTCTTGCCTGCTTCAAGCTTTCTACTCCAGTTTGTAAAAAGAACACCACCACTACTACCTGGATGAAAATGTGACAGTTTCAGACACAAAGTAAGTGCCATAAACCATGTTTTGAGTACTGATGAAACTTGAGTAAGATGCTGTTCTGATTGCCTGGGCTCCCAACAAGTGTTTCAGGAAGCCATAGTCCTATACGAAGCCCAGAGCCAGAGGATGTGATTGCCTTCCATGAACTAAACTGCAAGTGCAGGTTGTAGGTGATTACAGTGCCTGCATGTGCAGGCTTTGCAGACACAGGTTCAATGACCATTTTGATAATCTGTCCCTTTGTTCATTTTGGTTGCCATGTACCTAAATGACTAATTCCAGACTGTTGACAGTACCTCTCAACCCAAACCTTGTTTGAGGTGCTGGGCTTTACACTGTCAATGAACAAACCCATAAGACATCATGAATGCAAAAAAAAAAAAAAAAAAGGGCACAAGAAGTCATTTTGCTCCAAGGAGGTCAGGAATGCAGTGCACCAAAGTAACATCCCCGGGGCAAAGTGCTGGCCTCCATAAATGCACCGGCACTGCCCTCCTCAAGGCAGTACTGAGACACCCTTAATACACAGGCAGTGCCCACTCATGACCTTTGATTTGCTGGTGTTTGCCGCTGCTTTGCCAAGCAGGAACTCCCGTCTGCATGGAAACAAAGCCCTGCTTCACTGCTCCTTGTCTCAGCACCCTCTGCCCACCCCTTTCAGCAGCACAGCCTTTTTGCAGTTTAAATGTTTCTTTTTAGAGTGCCTTTTATTTCCATCTTGGAGAGCAGGGGGATGAGAGATGGGATAGGGATGCTGAAGTAGTAATTTACATAATCTGATTAACAGAGGATTATCCAATGGCTGCTGAACAGCCTTAGTGTGCTTGAGCTAAAAACCTTACTATTCATTGCTCTCACCACCCCGCAGGACAGCTGCACCTGCAGCACCAGCTAATTCTCTCCTGGGGACTTGAAGGAAGGAAAAAAGAGAGGGCAATATTTTTATTATTATCCAGGGGAGGGTTGAGGAGCTGTAGCTTCTTGTGTGCAATCCCTAATTGATCTGTCTGCATTACTCTTCAGGAAGCTGAAATGAAAGCTGAGCCAGTTGGCATTATCAGGAACAGCCATCACCTTTGAAAAGGGCCAGCTTGTGTGGCTCTTCCTGGTTTCTCCATGGGTAGTTCAGTGTGGCCTATCCAGACACACTGCAAAAAGGAGCTATGTAGAAGGGTCCTTCACACACAAGAACCAAAAGCATGGTTTCTCCTGTGCTCACCAGTACTCCACTCATCTAGGAGCAAACCCTTGCTCTAACATCACCAGAGAGCTTCTCAGGCTGTACCCCACACCTCTCCCCCCAGGAACAATGTATTGACATGGGGATAAGTATCCTCAGGGCTTGTGAAGCCTCACACCTAACATGTTATCTTTTTATCGCCCATGAGCTGCCACATGGTCCAGTTATAGAGGGACTGGCTGACGTGACAACTGTGGGAAGGGCAGCAGGATCCATCACAGCAACCCAGCTGTATGCTCAGGGAAGAAGGAATAAGCCTGCAAAACAGCTAGCCCATAGCACAGTCCAAGACCTCCTGTACAGGAGACCAGCTCACTCTCCTGTAGCAACAAAAAAAAAAAAAAAAAAAAAAAAAGAAGAAAAGAGAAGGTGAATACCACTGCTCCTTTGACATACTATAAAATTCAGCAGCACATAAGGGCATCAACTGGGGCTGAGTCAAGCTCTCCCTGAAGGAGGGGGGAGATGGATGAATTTCAGGTCCTGGCAAGACGAGTTCAGCTACTGGTTTCAACAGAACCAGGTCTGCACCCCAAATGTCCACCCACAATGAAGGGGTGAAGGTGAAACTCCAAGCTGAGAAACACGTTGACTGTAGAATTGAAGGAACTGGGGATACAGATCTCCAGATTAGGAGAAATTGCAGGTAACATGAGCTGGACCTTCCCACCATTCACATCAAAGCCAGAGAAAGAGGAAGAAGTTGGACATTTTTCTGTTGTACAGGGGGACATTTGTAAGGCCAGGCAACTGTAAGACTTTTTGAGCCTTTGAAGGAAGCAAAACCTGGACTTTCTTGAAGAAAAGAGACACAAATTTAATCCTCCAGTAGAAATGCTCCAATATAATCACACAAGACTAATTGTGAGTCTTTGTTTCCAAAAGCACACTCCATCCTCACATCTAGGTCTGGAAATGCTGGTTTTGCTTTACATACTCACTCATGCCTGCTGTATTTCTCTGGGGGTGTCTGAAGACCTGCATGACAGCTGCCATTCACAGATACCACCTAGACAGATTGGCGGTGCAATATGTCTTTCTTACTCCTACCAACAGCAGAATGCTACATAGTGGTCTATAGGTTAAATAGGGTGATTGCAGAGTATCATGATATAACCCTGCCCACTAGTTTCTCCAATTTCTCCTCTTCTGAAGCTAGAAGGGGAAACCACTTCTGACTTTTGGGATAAAAGCACAAGAACAAAAGCTGGGAAGCAGCCACCGGATAAGACTGTGTGCTGACAGCACATACACAGTCATCTCCACTGAGTGTTCTTTTTTGAGGAGTTGCGACAGAGAGAGCGCTGCCCTTTAGCTGCATGTTGCACAGAGACCAGGCATTAAAATTTAGTTCTATGTGGAAACAATATTTCCTCCCAGATGATGACTGATGTAATTTGGCTTGCATAATGTGCAACACTGGACAGCAATTCCACCTGTGCAATTGCAGCCTGTTGTGCCCCGTGTACCATATGATAGCAGTATCTCCATGCTGCACAGTAGAGGTATCGCCAAGCTATTTCCATGATTTTGTGTAATTTCATATTCCTGGATTTAGCAGTTGACTAGGATCAATACAAAGGGGTAAACTGCATCCCGAGGTACAAAAGCTCTCCTGCTTTGAGGAAATTAATCTCTGTTGCTAAACTAATCCTTCACACTGGCATCTACCCAGATACCAAGAGGAATAAGGAACTGACAGCAACTCCACTATAATTTCTCTGTGTCGCATGCTGTGTAAATCTGTTTCCTACAGAGCCTTAATTCTCTGTACAACTATAGCTTTGTGAAGTCCCCTTGCACCAAATGCTGAATCTAGACTCTTGCCTCTTGAGCAGAAAAATATTCAAAAGGAAAAGAGGCAAAATAAAGATGAGCAAACTTGCACATGTTGATGGATAAAAATCAGGCCCCTTCTTCACTAGGTCATGTCACTTTAGTAAAGGCCTTTTCTTGGAATTAAAGGACTAGGACCTAGTGCAGATCATCTCACATCGCCTGGTATCCCAAGAAGGGAAAACATTGCCACTGATCACAGACACACAGAGACAACAGCAGAATCAGTCTGCTCCATCGTGTGTTCCCTGAGATGGACTTTTTTTATATATTTCCCAGAACTCAGCAGCCAGAACAATCACAGCTGCTATTATTTTTTTCCATGCTTCTGTCCCTGGAAAAGGAAGCCAGGTTATTTAGCTGCCATCCATTCCTCAGCTACACAAACGACCCACAGGCGGGACAGGAGATACATAATACAGTATGAACAGAATGAAGAAAAAAACCCTTCTCCTGAGCAGTAGTGTTGTGGTTTAAATCTGGCTGTCAGTCAAGCACCACACAGCCGCTCACTCACCTACCACCCCTGGGGATGAGGGTTTGAATTGGAGGGGTAAAGGGACACTCAAAGGCTGAGATAAAAACAGTTTAGTAAGTGAAATGGAATAAAATTATAAGAATAATAGGAAGTACAAACAGGTAATACACAATACAACTGCTCACCACATGGTGATACCCAGCCCATTCCTGGCTAGTGATCCCAAAATACCAAGATCCTGCAGTCACAATCCCAGAAGTGAGAGAGAACCCACCACCTCCCCTCCTTTCTGGCCAACCCTCATTTGTATACTGAGCATGATGTTATGTGATATGGAATATTTCATTGGCCAGTTTGGGTCTGGTGCTCTGGCTGTGCTCCATCCCAGCTTTTTGTACACCTGCACTTGGGCAGATCATGAGGAGTTAGAAAGTACTTGATCTTTTATCAACAACTTAAAATATCAGTGTATTAACATTCTTCTTATACCAAAGCCCATAGTGGATCCAAAGCACAGCACTATTCTAGATACTGAGAAGAAATTATCCCAGCCAAAACCAGGACAAGCGGGTCTGTTCCTCACCATAAATTTTCAACCTACAAATAACAGCAGCTTCTTCCAAGCCCATAGTAGGCAAAGCTACTGAGAAAAAACATGGTAAGGAAACACATTCAGGTGTCAGGAGACAATGGTTTGAGGAAGGGATGCCTCTGTGTATGTGAGAAGACTGTGCTATCTCTAGCATTAGAAGTCATCTTAAACATAGACTGTTCTTCTCAGAAAGGTGCAACAAGCCAGGGACTTGTTCCTTTTTTCCTTTTCCAGCCCTGCCCCCATGCCCCTCCTAGCCAACTCAGGCTCCCTGCACAGCTGAACAACCGTTTCAAAACACATGACAGCTCAGCTCTCAAGCCCCTGCGTTATTTATGAGTTTGGAAATCAAAGCTGTTCGGTTCACTGCCAGTAAATGGCAATGATTGGAAGGAGGGAGGGGTAGGCTTCTGTGCTGCTCTTCATTCTCTATTCATTGTGAAAAGGGGATCACTCCAGCTAACTGGCCCATGGAGATAAGGATTTCAGACAATTTGCATTAGCCTGATAAGCCAGGTTTGCATTTCATAAAGATTATTTGGTAAGAACCTCAGTAAAGTAAAATACAGTCATAAGGCTTATCAGCACAACTCATTTCCACTCACACCCCTCTACTCACCCACACTAACACTTTTTTCCCGTATAAATAAAGCTCCCTGCTTATGTCCCAGCTCTCTGAGATGGTGTACAGACTGAGCATGAGAAGCAGTGGGGGAGGGCTGAGGAAGACAAGGAAGAATAGCATGAAACCTCCCAGCTGCGACTGGTCACTGTTAGAGCTGTGGTCCTGATCCACATTATGTGGGAGGGCAGCGATGCACACCTGGTGGGTGGTTTGAATCTGTCCCTTCTGGTGTAAACCAGAGCAGCTGGGCTGGCATCAGCAGGCTTCCCTCTTCGTACCAGCTAAGGTTCAGATCAGGAAGAAGGTGTTTATACATGTTTCCCTCTACTTCATGTTTTCCCCTTTCCTCACATACTAAAACAATGTCCCCTAATATGCAAACTTTCAAACCCCTAGCAGTCTTCTCTCTTCCCTCTACAATCTACACTTAGTCAGGAGTTTTGCTGTAAACTAGCCTTGCTGAATAAAGGAAAACTACTAGAACAACCCCCTGCGCTCCCTCTTTTCTCCTTTTCTTCTCATCATCTTCAGCATTAGCAGGGAATATACTAGACCCAAGATTGTTCTGTTCAGACAGTGCTGCCTTTCCAGGAGGTAGGTGACCATTTCTGCACAGACCCTGGGCATTACTCAAGTCTCACACAGCAATTCAGATTAAGTCCCTCTCCAGTCTACCTTGGAGTTCCACAGTAAAGGCAGCTGCACAAACACAAACTATTAACAACACAAGCTCTTCTGCGTTTTGATAGCCAGTTCAATTATGAAGTCTCTTAATGTGTGTAACCTTTTGTTTCCAGCTGCCATTTCTGCATGCTCTTTTATTAGGGCTTCTTGGCAGAAAGACCTTAGTAAGACAGAAAGTACTCTGGTAGCGCTTAGCATTCTACCTTAGTACTTGATAACATCGAAGAGTAAACACACCAATTAATACTATGAGTAGCGACAACTGTCTTAATCACACCTGCTGTTTAAGGACTTCAACCCTCTGTACGAGCACCAGTGACCATGCACAAAAGTTGCATTAGTCCCATTTCAGACACAGGTTCCTCCATTTCAGATGTGTATGTAAATGAAATCTGGGCTTGTGTGACCCCAGTGACAAAGCCTTGTATCTCTTGAGTGCAAGGTCTGCTGAAACCCTTAATTTCAATAAGTGAAATGGAAGATGTGACAGTCTGATCACGACTCTGGAAAACAAAAGCATCCAGCTCTGGGATTCAAACGGCTTCATGTCAGTCTGCCAGATAAGATATTAATAAGGACTGGTTAATACTCTGAGAACCTCAGAAGTGATACTAGAGAGGACTTGGAAGATGGGACAGTCAAAATAACATGTAATGCTATCTTCTGGGCCCTTCCTGGGCTTTCTCACAGGACATATCACAGAATCACAGAATCATCTAGGCTGGAAAAGACATTGGTGATCACCTAGTCCAACCTTTAAAATAACACTGACCATTCCCAACTACACCAGATCCCTCAGCACTATGTCAAACCAACTCTTAAATACCTCCAGGGATGGGGACTCCATCATTGCCCTGGGCAGCACATTCCAACACCTAACAACCCGTTCTGGAAAGAAATACTTCCTGAAATCTAGTCTAAACTTTCCCTGGTGCAACTTGAGGCCATTCCCTCTTGTCCTATTGCTTGTTACTTGGTTAAAGAGGCTCATCCCCAGCTCTCTGCAACCTCCTTTCAGGGAGCTGTAGAGGGCCATGAGGTCTCCCCTCAGCCTCCTCTTCTCCAGACTAAACACCCGCAGTTCCCTCAGTCGCTCCCCGTACAACCTGTGCTCCAGACCCTGCACCAGCTCCGTTGCCCTTCTCTAGACACGCTCGAGTCATTCAATGTCCTTTTTGTAGTGAGGGGCCCAAAACTGAACACAGGAATCGAGGTGCGGCCTCACCAGTGCCGAGTACAGGGGTAAGATCCCTTCCCTGTCCCTGCTGGCCATGCTATTGCTGACACAAGCTAGGATGCCATTGGCCTTCTTGGCCACCTGGGCACCCTGCTGGCTCCTGTTCATCGGGCTGTCAATCAGCACCCCCAGGTCCCTCTCTGACTGGCAGCTCTCCAGCCACTCCTCCCCAAGCCTGTAGCGCTGCTGGGGGTTGTTGTGGCCCAAGAGCAGCCCCCAGCATTTGGCCTTATTGAAACTCCCCCAGTTGGCCTCAGCCCATGGCTCCAGCCTGTCCAGGTCTCTCTGCAGAGCCTCCCTACCCTCGAGTAGATCAACACTCCTGCCCAACTTGGGGTCATCTGCAAACTGACTGAGGGTGCACTCGATCCCCTCGTCTAGATCATCAATAAAGATGTTAAACAGGAGTGGCCCCAAAACCCAGCCCTGGGGGACACCACTCATGACCGTCCGCCAGCTGGATTTAACACCGTTCACCACAACTCTCTGGGCCCAGTCGTCCAGACAGATTTTTACCCAGCAAAGCGTGTGCCCATCCAAGCCTTGAGCAGCCAGTTTCACCAGGAGAATCCTGTGGGAAACGGTGTCAAAGGCCTTACTGAAGTCAAGGTAAACAACATCCACAGCCATTCCCTCATACAATAAGCAGGTCGCCCTGTCGTAGAAGGAGATGAGGTTTGTCAGGCAGGACCTGCCTTTCATAAACCCATGCTGACTGGGCCTGAGTATCTTGTTGTCCCTCATGTTTTGTGTGATGGTACTCAGGATGAGCTGCTCCATCATCTTCCTGAGCACCAAAGTAAAGCTGACAGGCCTGTAATTTCCCAGATCATCCTTCCAACCCTTCTCATATTTGGGCATCACATTGGACACTTTCCAATCAGTTGGGACCTCCCCGGTCAGCCAGGACTGCTGGTAAATGATGGAAAGGGGCTTAGCGAGCACCCCAGCCAGCTCCTTCAGCACCCTCAGGTGTATCCCATCTGGTCCCACAGACTTGTGTGTGTCTGTGTGATGCAGCAGGTCACTGACTATCTCCTCCTGGATTGCAGGGGGGTCGTTGTCCTGGTCTCTGTCTTCTGGCTGAGAAGGCTGGATTCCCTCAGTACAACCAGTCTTGTTATTAAAGACTGAGGCAAAGAAGGCATTAAGCACCTCAGCCTTCTCCTCATCACTTGTTACCATGTTTCCTCCTGCATCTAGCAGGGGATGGAGGCTCTCCCTGGTCTTTCTTTTGCTGCTTACATACTTACAGAAACATTTATTTTGTCCTTGATTGCTGAGGCCAAATTAATTTCCAGTTGGGCTTTAGCCCTCCTGATTTCCACCCTGCATAGCCTCACAGCCTCTCTGTAATCACTGTGTGTGGCTAGCCCCTTCTTCCAAAGGCTGTAAACTCTCCTTTTCTCCCTGAGTTGCAGCCAAAGCTCCCTGTTCAGCCAGGGTGGTCTTCTCTGGCTCTGGCTTCTCTTACAGCACCTGGGGACTGCCTGCTCCTGAGCCATTAACACTTCCTTCTTAAAGAGTGCCCTGCCTTCCTGGACCCCTACACCCTTCAGGACCATCTCCCAAGGGATTCTGTCAAGCAGTTGCCTAAACAAGTCAAAGTCAGCCCTTTGGAAGTCCAGGATATCAGTTCTACTGCCTCCTCTCCTGGCCTCTCTAAGAATTGAGAACTCTTATTATTTCATGATCTCTGTGCCCTAGTCGGCCTCCAATTGCCACATCATCCACCAGCCCTTCTCTGTTCACAAAGAGGAGATCCAGCAGAGCACCTTCTGTGCTCAGTTCACTCACCAGCTGTGTCAGGAAGTTGTCTCCCACACATTCCTGGTTCTGCTCTTGTATTTCCAGCAGATGTCTGGGACATTAAAGTCTCCTACAAGAACAAGGGCAAGCGAGCGTGAGATTTTTCCTAGCTGCCTATAGAATATTTGTTCCACCTCTCTGTCCTGCTTGGGTGGCCTGTAGTAGAATCCCACTACTAGACTCCTATTGTGGACTTTACTCCTAGGTTAGAACAGCTTTACTGTACAACAGGGAAAGGCAGGTCTGAGGAGGACTGAGGGGCAGCAGATTGATTGGGTAACTTCATTAGCTGCTTGTTATGAAGTGGCTGTAAAAGACCAGTAATGAACAGGCTAACAATGGTCTCAGCACATTTTCCTTAGCAAAAGTTTGATCTCAGCAGGAAAAAACAGGTACTTTTTCTGAACAAACAATGGGTGAATTGTAGAGACGTTGTTAACCCAGAGAAGTTGCCACAGCTGCAGGGTGCTAAAAGCATGAGCAGTGCAGGTTAAGTCATCACAGATGACTACAGAAAAGCACATGCCAAGGTCTCTGCTGGAGGTGGGCCCCAGGCTCCTTCACTGGTGGTGTTCCTGTGCTTTCAGGTATGCTATATGTCTTTATTAGTCTCACAGAGCAAAATGCCAACACCACAAAGAACACCGCAAAGTCACCTCCAACTCCCAGTCAAAAGCCCTGATTGACATCCTTCTCCCTGCCTGTGCTAGGACTATGAATCACAGAAATGTGCCTTTTCTTTCCAAGTGTGGAGCAGGAAGCCAGGTCCTTTGGCTGTAGAGAAGTAGAGGCTACAGTACACTGTTGCAAGTCAGCTCCTGGACTGAGAAGGTATGCACCAAGAAAAATGCTTCCTTTTCTTCCAAGTAATGCACCAGAACCCATTGCATCCCTTTAACTGGGGGGATACAGGTGTATAATCTGTACTGGTATAACTCCTCCTTTGTGGGCCAGAATGCAAATTGTGACTGCAGGTATGTGCTCAGCTTACTCCCTCTCCTGATGAAGTGTATCTGCTCTGGAACAAATGCCTGCATGTCAGTATAACTACAGTCATAAAGGGTGCCCTTGGGAATACTCTTGCTTATTTCAAGCAGTGTCTTTTCATGCATAGACAAGCCCTTGAGATTTCTGTGCATTTCCTCTGGGAATATGGCTGGAAAGGAACTTGTAAAAATATGTCTGTGAGGCCTCCATATGTATAAATAAAGAAAAAAAGTTTCCCCAGGGCATAAGGCACCATATATGTGGTCAGCCATGGAGGGCCCCCTCCCCCATGACACAAATGTATCTTGGTTTCCCAAAATAAAATAATTAATCTTAAAAACCAGCTCTGGCCTGGTTCCTGTCTTTACTGGCTGTCACCTATTTAAACTTCTCTTCCTTTCCATGTTTGTTCAGAAAATTGTCGTTCAGTGCAGCTGAAAAGGTTGTTACTAACTGGCGACCAAGCTGACAATGTGAGATGATCATAAGCACCCAAAGAGCAAACATGTAGATTTGTCGACAGAAGATGGTCCTGCTGCCCCAATGGGCTTCTGAGATACCACTCTGGACAGTGGTGGTGATAAACAATGGCTAGTGTCATCTTAGTAGGAGGGCCACAAAGTTTTACAGTAGTTCTATGTGGAAGATGCTATACTCAACAGTTTTAACTTTTCTGACAGGAGGTGACTGGTTAAAAGGTGCCATAATTAGTTGCTTTATATCAAGGAGGGCCACTTAGTTTATCATGGTTCTGAAGTGGTACGAACAGAGATGGCTGAGCCAGTGAAAAGCAAAGAGACTGAAGCACCGCAACTGTTCAAAGGGTGTAATTTCGGCACTCCAGTTTTGAGTCCACTCTGAGGGTCTAAACCAAATTGCAACAAAGTCATCATAAAACTTCCTTGAACTGATTTTGGAACAGGATGAAAACCCATGGGACATGCCCTGCCAAGTGGGAGTGTTGCCATCTGGAGGGACCTGAGCAGGCTGGAGAAATGGGCTGACAGTAACCTCATGAAATTCAACAAGGAGACGTGCAGAGTCTGGCACCTGGGGAGGAACAACCCCAGACACCAGCACATCCTGGGCACTGCCTGGCTGGAAAGCACATTAACAGAAAAGGACCTGGGAATCCTGGTGGACACCAAATACTAGTCCTGTGAGAAAGTCCCCAAGAGCTGCCTGTAATCCCTATGGGAGGAAGCAAGTGAGCCCCGAGGGCTGGCCAGCAGTGCTGGGCTGTGGGGAGCGCCGGTGGGACTTTGTCCTGCGGCCTCCCAGGGAGGCACTGTGGTGTTACCTAGTGAACCCTCTCGCAATATGTGCCTGGTGACGTCTGCCAGGGCCAGAGCGAGCTGGTGGGGTCCTGGGAAGACATGGCTGAGACCTTGGTGATGGGTGTGAAACACTGATGCTAAACACAAGACAAGATGAGGGGATGGAGTGGGCAGTGGCACTGCAGTAACACCAGACACATGTGAGCGCCATGGGCGAGGACAGCCTGTTGTGACGTCTCTGAGTGATGGACAGTGACATCACTGAGCAGTGGGTTCTGGTGTCACTGAGGGATGGGCATCTTAAGGTGATAGACTGTGATGTCCCTGTGTGATGGAATGTGACTACGCATCCCTTGCTGACAGGCACCAAGTCTCACCCAGGCAGCTCATGCCTACACTCCAGCTGAGAAAGTCTGCAAGGTTTGGAGTGTCATGCAAGGCTGTTGTCGGTGCTGGTAGTGTGCTCAGGGAGTTGTTCACTGCAGCTCTTGGTGCCTGACCACAGAGCCATTGGGGGATTTTTCCCAGGCCCTGCCAGGTTCTGGCAGTCAGGTGTCATGGTTTAACCCCACAACTAAGCACCACGCAGCTGCTCCCTCACTCTTCCCCCCTTGCAGTGGGATGGGGAACAAAATTGTAAAGGGGGACAAAAAAGTAAAACTCATGTGTTGAGATAAGAATGATGTAATAGAGAAAATAGAATCATAATTTAAAAACTGTAATTAAAAATACATTTTAAAAAACTGAAATCCAAGAAAAGGCAAGTGATACACAATGCAATTGCTCAACACCCACTGATGCCCATGCAGCAATATGTCCCCCAGCCAACTCCGCCCAGTTTATTATACTGAGCATGATACCCTATGGTATAGAATATCCTTTTGGCTTGATTCAGTTGTCCTGGCCATGCTCCCTCCCAGCTTCTTGTGCACCTCCTTGCTGGTAGAGCATGGGAAACTGAAAACTCTTTAAATTAAGTGCTACTTAGCAACAACAAAAACATCAGTGTGTTATCAACACTGTTTTTACACTAAATCCAAAACACAGCACTGTACCAGCTACTGGGAAGAAAATCATCCCAGACAACACCAGAACACCCAGGAGGCACACTTGCAGCAACAGAGATGAGCTGGAATGGGAAACCTCAAAGTGGCATGGGGAGCTGGAAGGGTTTCCTTCTTGAAAGACCTTGGTATTTTTCTCACCCTGCCCTGTGACAGCCAATGACTGGCCTCCCTTCATTTTCTGGTGTGACACCAGCTGCTGCAGCACTGTTGAGAGGGAAAAACTCAACATCCCCAGCTCCCCCCAGCCCACTGCAGCATGTGACGTGTGGCCATGGAGCTGGACAGCCGCTGCCCCATCTGCCTGGACAACTGCAAGAAGCCCAGCTAGCTGATGCATGCCTCCACTAATACTGTTACAACTGCATCCTGCAGTGGGCTGAGACCAAGCCTGAGTGCTCCTTCTGCAAGAGAAGTGTGACCTCCATCTTGCGGTTGGTGCAGGATAACAACAATGTCGAGGGACATGTTACCACAACACGTGCAGCACTATCAGTTGTCATCCATCCAGCAAGAGGAGACCCTGGCCATGCAGCTGCCTATGATCTCCACCACCCTGCAGCATCCCAGCCATTAGCTGTGGGGCTGGTGCCCAGAGGTCCTGTGAGCGGCCTCTGTAGTGACATCTGGGCATTCCTCTTCTGAGAGAGCCCAGCTCTGCTCCAGCCTGTGGTGCTCTGGCTGCAGCACCAGCTGGAGCTGATCCGCGAGGATACCCCGGAAGCAGCAGAGCTGGTGCTGAGGGTCATCCTACCCAGCCTGCAAGTCTTTGGCCTGCACAAGGAAGCCATATTCCAGGTGATGCTGTACATCCTGGACCAGCACACAAGGAGCTTTCTCTGGCAGCAGACTGACACCATCGCACTCCGGTGCAGCGAGGAGCCCCGACGTCTGACGAGCCTGCAGGATGCCCGTGCTGCCCAGGAGCAGGAGAGCAGCCACGCAGCTGCCTCCGGGCTCGCTGCCTCCCGCAGTGGCTCTCCTGCCCCCAGGTCAGCCCTTCGTGGTGGTCCCTCTGCCCCTGTTCCTGGCCATGGGGAGCAGGAAGAGCCACAGGAGCATCCGGAGGAGGCTGTGCCTGGGCCCTCCATCCCGGCCGGGGCAGCCAGCACTCCTCTGGGGAGCCCCGGCGAGCCCCAAAGAGGAGGGCAGGCAGCCCTGAGGACCCCTCCCAGCGCCCCAGGAAGCCACCCTGCCATCAGTGAGAGTGGGGGTGCCTCGGCAGCCCGCCAAAGCACATCCGGGCCGGGAGCAAGTACTCATGCTGGTCCCCAAGAGATCCCGCCCCCCTAAATTATTATGAAGTAAAAGAAAATAAAGACATGCTAACTGCAGTAAATGTCTCACGATTACTACCAACCTCGGCGGCGCTGCTCTCCCCACCCGTGCTGCTTTCTCCGCCTTCTCCTGGTGCCCGCTGGGTCCTAATACCGCCTCTGCCCAGAAGCCTTGAAAACTTGGTACTACTGAGCCTACGGTCTGGTACTGTTATAAACTGACTTCTTAAATTTGGCTGAGTCAGAGTTTTATTTAGCAAGCGGCAACAAGCAAAACAGCGCTGGGCGGCCGGGGAGTCTCCTGCTCCAACAACGGCCCGCACCTCTCAAGGAATTTTTTCTTAATTTTATACTACAAAGTATTGCATATTCATTAAACGCCTATACATACACATTACCTAATCCCGCCTACTCCCGCTTCGTATGGTAATTAGCTTATCAGTCTTTTACGCTTGCGAAGAAGCTGCCAAAAATACGGGTAAGGGTCTCTAAATTATGGGCGGTGGTCGTCTGGGATGAAGGCCGCAGGTCCTCCTCACAGTGTACATTCACCCTTGGCCTGGAATGTGATGAACCACTAAGTCTGCAGTGTCCTTATCAGCCTAGGCCCAGCAGTCTCCCTGAATAAGGAGATTTATGGTCGTGAATACTCCCTTGTTGGCTTAATTGGGCGTCTGCAACTCTTCACACCTCTTTGTGCAGATGCTTCTTCTCTTGTTGTTCACCCCTCTTTCTTCCTGTCACCATATACACTTATAATGTTTAATTCAATTAAACATTTGCTGTTAGTATTACACAATATACAATAGTTCGTATGACCGTTTGCTTTTCTATTGTCTTCCTACTGGATTTGATGAACAGACGGTTTGCTACCCATTACAGTACCAGTGACGGCCATGCTGTCGGGGCTGTGGGGCTCAAAAGACGGGGTGCACCCACTGTGGGTCCTGTTACACCACGGGGCAGAGGAACAGGGTCACGAGTCTTTCAAAGTGTGTGTGGGGGAGGGGGGTGGCCTTTCCTGGGAAATAATACGCGGTTTGTTCTTGTCTGTTGTTTAGAAAACCAATGCCTGCAGCCATAAAACACGTGCTGGGGTGCTCGTTCTGACCTGGCAGGGAAAAGCTGTACAGTTCACAGCCAGCAAGGAGATCAGTAGGGTCTCAGTAGCAGTCTAGGTCTAATTCTTAGACACTACAAGAAAAAGGATTGAAGACTAGGAGAAAAAAGTCCTCGGCTTTACTAACCGGTGACTTGGTGGTGGTTTCTACTTGCACACTTTAGGATGCATCTTGGTATGGTTTGTTAACATATGTTCAGTTCTTGCCCTTTTCCCTTTGATCTGTTACTCCCCAGTTCCTCTGAACAATACTGCATGTCTCTTCTGCATATGCCAGGTACTATTTCCACATTCCTTTTGTTCTCTCTCAAAAGTATGTTTTGCCCAGCTGCAGGCCATTATCTCTGCTGCTGTTTCTATCTTTGGGATTGAGGACATGGCAAAAATCTGAGGATGCACATGCATTTGCAGAGGTGTGTAGGTGTGACTCAATTCATCTCAATGGGCTTAAACCCAGGGATGTACTCCACTAAGGAATTTGAACAAGCTTCCAATTACTTTCACCTGAGAAATACCTTACCTTGCACTGCTGCTTTGACATTTTCACAGCAGGCTTCATTAAGAAAAAGTTTCTGATTACCATATTTATCATACAACACCACTCAGCTGACATACATGCCACCCACACATTTTCTCTTTCAACGCTTCCAGTTGGACCTAAGGTTTTAGTGCCAATTTATTAATAGGAGAAAAGATTAATTACCTTTTTTCTTCAGGATTGAGAGTAAATTCAATTAGCACTCATGCAACTTAATTTCTGTGATATTTTTGCACATTTTTCAGCATGCTGCATGCCTCAGGAGCCTGGACTGTCTTTGCTGCACAGTAACATCTCTGCTTGTGCAAGATGACAGTGCACAGTGACAAGGCCATACCGCTCACCCAAGTATAGTAGTATGACATTGCTGACATATGCTCCAGGCCCTTTTACTGGAAATTTGCAGTGCATCCTTTCAGTTCTGGCATCCCAGCTGCTGCACATAGAGGGCTGCTGCCTGGAGGGCTATATGGAGATGTCATCTGTCCCTTCCCGGTGTTTACCAATTTGCCCCAAAGCTGGGCAGGATCTGCTCTTCCCAAGGCATGAAAATTCGTTTACAGGCTGTTGCTCTAAACAGTACTCCACCAGCCTTCCCAATTTTCCCTAATGCAACACTGGCTCCTCTTCACTGCATTTTAAACCTATTGCTTATTTACCACAACAAGGCTTCAGCTTTCTTTGAAACCTCTGGAAACCTCTGGCTTTTCTTCTGGCTCCAAACAGACCAATTGTTTATCTTCAGAGGTCTTTCAACAAATATCCATGTCCCTGTCCTAGACACATTACAGGCATGTTCATTTACACATCATTTATTCCTGCAAGTTCAGGAATAACTGATTTTTCCCAGTTGCTCCCTAACAGTTCACACTGACAGTGACAAACAGCAGGTAGCCAGCTTTCATATAAAAGATAGGAGGACTGTAGAAAAGGGTGGCTGAAGGCTAAGCATGGAAATTAGAGGCTGCTGGTGGACTTGGGGCCCTGACTTCGATGTTCAAGGAGTCTACAGCCTAGTCCTCAGGACAGTGCTGTAGTGTCAAATATCCAAGAGCAGAATAAAATGTCCTGGAAGGGGTTATAGCCAAGGCTAAGGGACCTATGCATTAGTTAAAGAGTGTATAGATGTAGAAGAACACTGATTATTTAAGGGGATCCCAGCTGTATCTGCTGCCTCTTCCCTCCAGCTGCTGGAGCAAATGTTTAACACAGAGACAAAGACCATGTAAAGTGATGTGTAAAGCAATGGCCAACACTTGAGTTTGACATCATCTAGTTCAGAGTGCCTTGATACCCACTGCAAGCCTCCATCATGCAAAATGTTTTGTGGTTGTGGGGCTTTTTTATCAATGCCAGCTAAAACTCAAGTCCACTTATAAAGCTTTTCTCAGCTGTGTGCGTCAACACAAAACATGGCGCAAGGAGTATACAGCAAATAGCACTAATCCTATGACAATCAAGTAGTCCTCCAGGAATGAAAAATTTAAAGTTGATTTCATACAGATTATACAGTAAAATCTCATATGCAATATTTCTATCAGCTTTATTTCTTACTGGAAGAAGGAAATGTTTGGGAACAAAAAAAAAGAAAACTCTAAAGAAACCCTAAAACAAAAAGTGAGCTTCAAGAGTATCCCATTAGAATTCATTTCACCTTGCCCTGCTCTAAGATGACAGCTGTCTTACTCAGTAAAGCCATCTTAAGTGGTCTATTTTCTTCATACGTGCCAGCCCAGGAAGCCAAATTTTCCTTCATGCCAAATCCTGTTTCACTCTGGCAGTACTCCAAGGGATCAGTACCAAATACCTCTTAAGTATGTTGTCCTCCTGTAGTACCTTATTGCTAAGGCCAACAAAATCGTTGTATTAACTGTGCTTTCTTCTTTACCTGCAAGGCTCAGCTTACTTTCAGTCTGACCTGCAAGGTCTGGCAGTGACTTCTACAGAGTCTGCCAAAAGTCACTGCTGTCAGCTATATTCCAGTTGTAAAGTTTTTGATGAGATCCATCACCATAGAAAACCTGCTTCAGAACCTTAGCATTTGGCTGCTAGGAAGACACTGGTGCCAGCAAAATCCCTTTCCTTCTATTCTCTTATGTCCAGGATCACTCCAAGAGACTTGGGCAGACTCTGATACAGCATTCATAAAACCACAACATCACAGAATCACAGAATCACAGAACCATAGAACAAGGTTTGGTTGGAAGGGACCTCTAGTTCCAAACCCCTCCCATGGGCAGGGACCTCTTTTACTAGATCAGGTTGCTCAAAGCCTCATCCAACCTGGCCTTGAACACTTCCAGGGATGAGGCATCCACAACTTCTCTGGGTATCTCACCACCCTCAACGTAAAGAATTTCCTTACAGCTAATCTAAATCTGTACTCTCTTACTTTAATTACAGACACCCAGTCTGTATTGATATTGGGGATTGCTCCCACTCAGGTGCATAACCTTGTACTTGGCCTTGTTGAACTTCATAAGGTTCACTTTGGCTCACTTCTCAAACCTGTCAATGTCCCTCTAGATGGCATCCCTTCCCTCAAGCATATCATCTGCACCACTCATTTTAGTGTCATCTGCAGACTTGCTGAGGGCGCACTCAATCCCACTGTCAAAGTCCTTAATTAAGATACTGAAGAGTACCAGTCCCAATACAGACCCCTGAGGGACACTAACTGATCTCTGTTTGGACATTGAGCTGTTGACTGCAGCAATCTGGATGTGGCTATCCAGTCAATTCTTCACCATTCTCACAGTCCACCCATCAAACACATAGCTCTCCAATTCAGTGACAAGCACGTTGTGGATAACCCGTATCAAAGACCTTACAGAAGTCCAGATGCCGTCAGTTACTCTTCTCTCATCCATCAAAGCAGTCACTGCAGCGTAGAAGACCACCAGGTTAGTCAGACACGATTTGCTCTTGATGAAGCCACATTGGCTCTCTCTAATCTCCTCCTTGTCTTCCATATGCCTTAATGTAGCACCTAGGAGGATCTGCTCCATGATCTTACCAGGCACAGAGGTGAGGCTGACTGGTCAGTAGTTTCCGGAATCCTTTTTTTTACCCTTTTTAAAAATGAGCATGATGATTCCCTTTTTCCAGTCACTGGGGACTTTGCCTGACTGCTGTGACTTTTCAGATGTGATGGAGAGCAGCTTAGAGACTACATCTGTGAGTTCTCTCAGGACCCTGGGATCTATCTTTCAGATCCCATGGTCTTGTGTATATTCACATTTCTCAGATAGTCTCAGACCTGGTCTTTTCCTACGATTAAGGAACTTTGTTCCCCCAGCACCTGCTTTGAGGTTCAGGGACTCAAGAGATGTGGAGAGATTACCATTGAAAACTGAGGCCAAAAAGTTCTTGAATACCTCATCCTTCTCCATGTCAGTTATCACCAGGTCCTGTTTTATTTATTATTCTGTGAGAGGCAGCCTCCTGATGAAACAAAATGGTGCCCACCTGCTGCAACTACATAGCTGTACCTGAAACCCTGTAGTGATAAAATCCCCCTATGTGGACATCTATACCCAGACTGCCCTCCCCAAAACTGAGAGCTGCCCAGACCAAAAGTTGCATGGAACTCCAGAACCTGAAAGTCCTCTTAGGTTCCAAAACCAGAGGTGGATGTCATGGGTAAAAGTGTGCCCAGCTGGATGAACTCTTTAAGCAATTAGTCATGTCACAAGAGGAGCTTAACAAGCAGTGCAGTGTCTGGGAGTCTGAGCGAGAAGTTGATGCATGGTATTATGTGCTGTCACAAGATGAGGAACAGCCTTGCCTTAAGTTTTTGCAAAGGGAAGGTAAGATTCCTTCCAACCCTGAGCTGACAGAGTCAACTCACTCACAAGACAGAGACTGGGCTCTTGTCTCTGCTGAAGGCAGGAGGAGGAATCTTTCCCCTCTCCCTGAAGTGGCCTGTGTAACAGATATGATGCCCTGGGGATGGAGAATGAAGAGAGCATGAGTAAGATGCAAGACCCAGGAAAGGCCAACCATGCAAAGTTGGTCCAACCACCCACTTGCGTTAGAACCAGTGCCATCAGAAAAACAGAGTGTTAGTAATTGGATACTCCTTGCTGAGAGGCACATAAGCACATTCATTCCAACAATGCCTCTAGAGAAGTTTGCTCCCTGCAGGGAACTCATATCTGTGATGTCACAGAGAGGCTGCCAAGCCTCTGGTAAAGCCTGTGGACTATCACCTGTTCCTACTGTTCCAAGTAGGGTAGAATGATGCTGCAATGAAGTAACGGGAGACCTTATCTTCCTCAGAACAATGTTAAAGGGATCAGGAGCACGGGTGGTGTTCTCCTCTACCCACCCCACTGGAGGACATTCAAGAAAAAGAAGATGAATTTAACAGATGAATGAGTGGCTGCCTAGCTGGTACCATGCTCAAGGTCTCAGCTTCTACAGTCTTGGGCATACCTTTGAGAAACCAAGCCTGTTGACAGCTGACAGGGCTCAACTGACCAAGTGGGGCAAGAATGTCCTGGGCAACAAGCTGGCTGGAGTTATAAATGGAGCTTTAAAATAGATTTAGTGGGGAAAGGTGATGGAGTTCTAAGTACTAGAGAAGAGCAAGGGGCTACTAAGACATTAGGAAGCAACAGGGAAACACCTGTGAATTGCCTCAAGGGAATTAGGACAAACTCGTCTAGAAAGATGATGTGGCCAATAGCCCAGCTGAGGTGCTGCTATACAAATGCATGCAGCATGGGAAACAAACAGTAGGAGCTGGTAGCCACTGCCTAGATGAAAAACTATGACCTGATTGCTACCATAGAAACTTCGTGAGAAACACATGTACATGAAGTCATGAATCACATGATTGGAGTGCTGTAATTGACAGCTATAAACTATTCAGAAAGAACAGGCAAGGAGGGAGAGGTGGAGGTGTTGCCCTCTATGCCAAAACCAGATTGATTGCACACAACTGTCTTTGAAGGACAGCAATGCTGAGGTTGAGAGCTTATAGGAGAACAATTGAGACCAAGCCAACAAAGGAAACTTTTTGGTTGGTGTCTACTACAGGCCACCTGATCAGGGAGAGAAGGTCAATGAAGAGTTCTTTGTTCAACTGCAGGAAGCAACACGCTTGCAGGCCCTGATCCTGACAGGGGGCCTCAACCATCCAGTCATATGTTGGAAAAGTTGCACAGCGAAAAGCAGTCCAGAAAACTACTGGAGTGTGCTGAGGACAACTTCCTGCTAGAGCTGATGGAGAGCCTGACTTGAGGAGAGGCACTGCTGGTCCTGTTGCTCACTAATGCAGAACTTGGAGAAGTCAAAATTGGAGGTACTCTGGGCTGCGGCTATCATGCCCTGGTAGAATTCTCAATCTTGAGGGGTACAGGATGGGTAAAAAGTAGAGTCAGGACCCTAAACCTCAGAAAGGCAAACTTTCAGCTGTTTAGGCCTCGTATTCCTTGGGAAGATGCTGTCAGATATTAGGGAGTAAATGAGAGCCGGGAGATATTTAAAGACACTTTTCTTAGTGCACAAGCTATTAATCCCAACATGCAAGATGCTGTGAAGGGAGACAGGAGGCTAGTTTGTCTAAGTCAAGACTTCTTAGGCAAGCTAAAATACAAAACCAAGATGCATAGGCAGTAGAGGCAGGGATACACATCATGGGGAGATTGTAGGGATATGGCCTGGGAGTACAGGCAGGGGATCAGAAAAGCCAAGGCACAGCTGGAGCTGAACTTGGCTAGAGACATTTCTTCAGGTACACAGGAAAACAAAGGAAGATTAAAGAAACTATGCCTCCACCTTGATGAGCAAAACAGGAGACCTGGCTACAACCAACAAGGAGAAGGCTGAGGTATTCAATAAATTTTTCGCCTGTCTTCACTGGCAAATGCTCCAGCCACAGCACCCAAGACACAGAAGGCTAAGGCAGGGACTGGGAGAATGAAGAATGACCCACCATAGGAGATGAGGTTCAAGACAATCTAAGGAATCTGAAGGAGCACAAGTCCATGGGACCTGATGAGATACATCCAAGGGTCCTGGGGGAACCGGCAGATGAAGGTGCTAACCAATCATATTTGAGAAATCATGACAGCCCAGTGAAGTTCCCCTTGATTGCAAAAGGGGAAACATAACCACAGTTTTTTAAAAGGTAAAAAGGAAGACCTGGAGAACTACAGGCCAGTCAGTCTCACCCCTATGCCCAGCAAGATCATGGAGCAGATCCTCCTGGAAACTATGCTAGGGCACAAGGAAAATAAGGAGGTGATTGGTGACAGCCAACATGGTTTCACTAAGGGAAAATCATGCCTGAGAAATTTGGTGGCCTTCTACGATGGTGTTACAGCATTACTGGATAAGAGAAGAGTGACTGACATCATGTACCTGAGCAAAACATTTGATATGGTTCCACACATCCTTGTCTCTAAATTGGAGAGACTTGGATCTGACAGATGGACCACTTGGTGGATAAGGAATTGGCTGGATGGTTGCACTCAAAGAGTTGCAGTCAAGGGCTCGAAGTCCAAGAGGAGAGCAGTGACGAGTGGTGTCCTTCAGGGGTCTGTACTGGGACCAATAATATTTAACATCTTTGTTAATATGTTAAACACATTAACATCTTTGTTAATAAACATTGTTAATATGTTAAACATATTAACATCTTTGACGGGGACATGGACAGTGGGATTGAGCACGCCCTCAGCAAGTTTGCCAATGACACCCAGCTGAGTGGTGTGGTTGATACACTGGAGGGAAGAAATGGTGCCATCCAGAGGGACCTGAACAGGCTTGAGAGGTGGGACTGTGCAAACCTCATGAAATTCAACAAGGGCCTGCACATGGGTCAAGGTGATCCCAAGCACAAATACAGGCTGGGTGATGACTGGATTGAGAGCAGCCCTGCAGAGGAGGACTTGGGGGAATTAGTGGATGGAAAACTGACTATGAGCCAGCAATGTGCACTTGCAGTCCAGAAAGCCAGCCGTATCCTGGGCTGCATCGAAAGAAGTGTGGCCAGCAGGTCAAGGAAGGTGATTCTACCCCTCTACTCTACTCTCATGAGACCCCACCTGGACTACTGTGTTCAGCTCTGGTGTCCCCAACATAAGAAGGATGTGCACCTGCTCGAGACAGTCCAGAGGAGGGCCATGAAGATGATGAGGGTGCTGGAGCACCTCTCTTATGAGGACAGGCTGAGAGGGCTGGGGCTTTTCAGCCTGGAAAAGAGAAGGCTCCAGGGAGACCTTATAGCGGTTACAGTACTTAAGGGGGACTACAGGAAAGATGGAGAGGAAGTCTTTATCCAAAAGTGTAGTTATAAGCTTAGGGGTAACAGTTTTACACTGAAAGAATGTAGATTTAAGGAAGAAATTCTTTACGGTGGGGGTGGTGAGACACTGGCACAGGTTGCCCAGAGAAGCTGTGGCTGTCCCCTCCCTGGCAGTGTTCAAGGCCAGGTTGGATGGGCCTTTGAGCAACCTGGGCTAGTGGAAGGTGTCCCTGCCCATAGCAGGGCGATTTTTAAGGTCCATTCCAACACAAACCATTCTGTGGTGCTATGATTATATGTTTTATTGGGTGGGTACATTTTCTTTAACTTTCCTCTTCTGATCAAAGGCTCAGGGGGGATCTCATCAATATATATATACATACTTGAAGGGAGAGTGCAAAGAGGAAGGAGCCAGGCTCTTTCCCGTGGTGCCCACTGAAAGGACAAGAGGCAGTGGGCAAAAGCTGAAACACAGGAAATTCCTCCTGAACATCAGGAAACACTTTTTCATTGTGAGGGTGACAGAGCATTGGGACAGGTATCCCAGAGAAGCTATGGAGTCTCCATCCTAGGAAATATTCAGAAGGCATCTGGACACAGTCTGGCACAACCAGCTACATGTCGGGGGTGGACTAGATGATGTTCATAGATCCCATCCAACCTACACCACTCTGTGACTCTGGGATTTTGTCTCAAGTTAAGACATCCATACCTATATATAACTTTTTACCTCAGTACTACCTGGTAAACCTGGAATTCTTAAAATAAGCACTATTAATCACTCAGGACAGCAAACTAAACTTCTGAGAATAGCACCCCTAGCCTGCTAAGACTACCCATATCTCATGAGATAAAGAAGTTCCACCGAGTCTTTCAGGAAGCTGAATTGTGCAGGTCAAATATTGTTTAGATGCCACAAAAGACCACCAAAAAGTAAGAAAGAAATCAAAAGAAAACAAAAAATAAGAATATCCTAAACCCAGCTGGCCCTCTTACAGGTAATGGCAAGAAGACATGCAATCACATTGTTCCTTCCAGACACTTATCAACCAATCACATTCCTGAAGGCGGCCAGGGGTAGAGATATTACACCCTTCCCCAAACTACTACCCTCTCCTTAAATTCCAAAAACTTTTCCTACAGTCCAGTCCGATCTTCCTTGGTAAAATTTAAGCTTCCTCATTCTTGCATTATCAACAAAGTAAACAGGATGGAGTACCTTCCACATCCTTCTCAGCCTAAACAACTGCAGTTCTTTCAATATTTCCTTGTAGGTGGTTTCCTATAGCCTACTACCTTCTTCTCAACAGTCACCAACTGGTCCACCACCTTAGCAGGTGAGGGCCTGCACTGATCTCTATACACTAGCTGAAGGGCTGAACATAGCAAGTGAAATTTCATTCACTGTTCCTGCAGATGCTAGCACCTCTTCTACATCCCACTCGATTTTCTTTGGTCACATCACCCTATGTTACTATGGATTCATCTTGTTATCAGCCACAGCTCTAAATTGCTTTGTTTCAGAACTAACCTGAGTATCTTTGCACAGTGTAGTACTGTGTCAGACATTACTGCCCTGAGTGATACCAATGTTCTATGCAGTCTGAAATACAGGTACATTGTACCCACTAACATTAGAGCTAACTGATGATACAAGAAGTATTCAGAAGTTTTAGGGCTGGAAGAGGAATGTTATGAGAATGCAGTATGATCTGCAAAGCACCTGGCATGACATTTCACCTGGTAAATTCTGGACAAAATATGTGACTTCTCTTTTTAAGCTGCAGTAAAGATTTATTTCAGAAAAAGAGGCACAACCAAAACTGTGTTAGTTTCCCTTCTTTAAGAACAACTTTCATTGTCCCTTCCTTTTTTCAAGGGTAAAGCTCTCACACATGCCCTTTAATTACAGCAGTGACTTGAATTTGGTAAAGACTTATTCAGCTCACAAACTCATGTGCTTTGCCGCAGTCTCAGTCAGTAGGACATCTATAAAACTAGCCTCAGTAGAGAACTCACCATGAAGCAATCTACTGCTGTTAAGCAAGATTATCAGATGATGTAAATCAGCTGATGATGCCTATTTATAAAAACAGAGAATGCAGATCATGAAATACAAGTGCTAGATAAGTCTTTTATGTGCTTGCATGCAGTTTCCCAACTTCTCACGTTTTGTTCTGCAATACATAAAGAGAATGCATGAAGAAAAAGAGAAGTCTAAACAGAGAGGTAGCTGTCCCTGAATTTCATGAACTACTGTGTGAACTCAGAGAACGTCTCCAATAAATAATAATGGACAGAGTTCCTGAAAGTTACTGCACCATGAGTCCTTGGAAGGAAGTATCTGTATTGCTACACAGATGTTACTTTTTTAACATTCATCTGTGCAAAACAAACAATTCCAACTGACAGCTGAAAGCAGAGATTGTTTTTCTCTTGAGTTTACAGACTTTAAGGCTTATGACGAGGGGAGAGAATTCTAAAGGAGCAAAGGATGCAAACTGTTTAACACCAGAAACCAGCAGCTCCCAGACTCTGTTTCAAGGGAAAGGGCATAACAAAAACAGCTACTTCTTCATCTGGATAGCAGAGAAAGTGTCAACCATATTTTTATGGCTCTCTCCTATCTATATCATTACACTGCTATTTCTGACTAAAAGAAGAGTGGGGTGGAACACAGACAGGCCCTCCTTCTATCAGAAGATTCCTTCCATACAGATCAGAAGCACTGGCGTCTCCCTCAGATGCTCACTGCTCTGTGCAGTCAAGCATCGCCCGTTCTACCCAGGACTTACAAGATTGTTCTACAGTCTGAGTCTGGCTCAGACAGATCCTTCGGAAGAGCTGCATTGCACTTGTGAGAGCCGAGCAACCAGGCCTGTGAAAAACTAAGACAAACAGCCTGGGAAAGCAAAAGTTGAGGCTGACTGAAGATTTGCCTCAAACACTCCCAAGACAAAACCATGATTCACAGGGTGCTTTCTGTGGAGGCCGAAGCTGATAAGGCTGCCCGATGTATCTGAGGGAGAGAGCCCTGTGGAGACAGGACGGTTCTGCCCTGGGGCACCTGGGCAGTTTTCAAGGGCCATGTGTCCGGTGAATGAACTTTGCTTCATTATCCACGAAATGTCTATTAAAGTTGACACCCCTCAATATGCTAACGAGGGCTGTCATGATCATGCTAGTGACATCATCCCATGAAACACCTTACCCCTCCCTGTACATGGGATACGTAGGTCTGTGGGTTGACCTAGGGGACGGACCCAAGGAAAGTGGGCATAAATCAAAGGGGAGAAGAAAGGGTTCTCTCTCTCTCTCTCTGCCCCTCTTCCTGTCCCCCCCCCTGCTGTCCGGAGAGAGCAGTGAAGCAAAGACGACGGATGCCAGCGAAGAAGATAGCTGCCTCCTGGAATCCTCGCCGGCAGGAGCAGCGCAGGAACCCAGACCGGTGATCTGTACTCCCCCATTCCCTCTATCTCCCTCTTTTCCTTTTTTCTGTTAAGAAATGTAAAGCATATTATATTGCTTGCCACAGCTTGCTCTGTACTTAGCCAGTATATCATGTGTTCAATTAGTGCATTGTAGGTAGTTAATAAATGCTTGAACTTGGAGACTTGTTGTCCGCTCCAATTGGGGATTTGCGAATCTGAGTCACTTGTCCCCCTCGCTGGAGCGGGACGTGACAGCACTCTTGTGAACAATCACATTTTTCAAGCACTCAAGATGCTGTGGTTTCTTATCATTTCCACAGTGGAAGCGATTCACCATCACTCCTAGTATGAGCTCTAGTGTCTGATTCTAGAAATAAAACCTTTCTTAAGCTCATATACAAATGATTTTTGTATTTTGTAGAAGCAGAAAGTTATTGAAAACTGCTACAGAATACTGGAAAATAGGAACAGCTTCCAACTGGATGAGAGGATTAACTACAGTCAACGCTTAACTACAGTCTTGGCTGACATTTGTCCAATGTGTTCTCAGAGACCCTCAAAGTCAAAGGCTTCACACATTTCCACATGTAAAATACTCCAGTATTCCACTCAAGACATTCCTCCCATTCACTTCTATTTCCTAACAATCATTGAAAGGTAGCACATACATTCCTTTTTGTAACCATCTTTTACAGCTTTTGAAAATGGAGCTCTGAACATCTTGCTACCTTCTTCTCAGCTCATGGGCATTCCTTGAGTAGGCTCTGCTATCTTTAACGGTTACACACATGTAACATGCTTTGTTTGCTACATGAGAGTCAAGTTACTTTGCATATTGTTGCTTAAGACCTTAAATGTGTGTCATTAAGAGACTGTAGAAATTGTTTTCCTCTCCAGAGCACTTTCAAAGTGAAAGTAGTAAGTTAGGGAGGTAACACAGAATTAAGAATCCATTTCAGATGAAGCAATTCAGGAGAACCTAACAGGAAATAAATGCCTACACCTGTGTGTTTCTAGGGGGAACAGTAAGGCTTCAGTCTCACAGTGTACCTTTGAAGAGCACCAGTTCTACAATGTTTACACTGCTCCTTGGGACACAATCCTACAAGCAGGAAATCTGCAGTCAGGGCACTGCACAAAGCATGACAGGAGACATGTCAAATTGTGATGTGTTTGTTCAGTTGAAGGATCCTTTTTTCTACACATGGGCACCGCTTTATTCCAAGTATCTTTGTTGTGTCCAAGTATCTTTACTAAAAATAAAAGCTCAAGCTAGACAGTCAATAAGCAGTGTAAGAAACAGTTCAAAATTTTTCTGTGTGTTATGGTAACTACAATGAAGTGTGTTAAATACTGCCCAAGAGGACAAAACAAAGGATGAAACAACATCCTGAGTTGCAAATTACTCTTATTCTTTTAATCAGTGTTAAATATACACTTGTATCTTCTGAAGAGAAAATATTTTCACCTGAAGAATAACTTAAAGGTATAATCAACTAAAGACATCCTCCCTTTCATTAGTCTTTGCATCTACAAAGTAAAAAATTTGACAGGTAATTTTCTGAGAGTATCTTTTCTTTCACTCTTAAACACCTATCACATTTGAAAAACAGGCTTATAGAAGGAAAAAATATAAATAATTCTACCTGAGAAACTCTCCCTTATGATGTAGTGTTTATGACGTAATGGCAGTAGCAGGATTTTACATCTCTCCTTAATTAGACAAAGCTAACAAAGGTACCATACCAACTGAAGAGCCAGTGTGACAAGTTGTTGCCAGAAGCTGAGTAATTTACTTCAGTGCTTCAGTGGCAAGAGACCACTGAAACTAAGAGGATTGGCAGGAAAAAGCATACAGCGCCCCCCAGGATGAAAACAGCAGGGAAGCCCCAGAGTGCACCTGAAATGATGCAGTAGTAAAACCACCACAAAGCAGTAGCTACTTCATCTCTCCAGAACTGTACACACTTGAATACACAGCTGAAAACCACCGATCAACAGAATGCAAACCACAGAGTTAATTTACCTCTACCCAGTGAAAGGTGGAAAAGCTGCGACCTGTAGATAGCCTTTCTGCATTAGCAAAGAAAGAATGGATACAGGTTTGTTGCAAGTAAAACATGAGCTTCATTCAGTAACAACACTGGTTCACAAGTACTCCTGTCTGTAGCATGTATTACAGTCATAACTCACTAGCAGCTCTAGTGCCCTTGCCTTCCTTGCACAGCAACACTAGATCAAATTTGGACACACATGCTTATACGAAAGCTATTATCCCTCTCCAAAATACTGAAGAAAGCTTATTTCACTGATCAAAAGCACCAGCAAAAGCAGGAGAGAGTTGCGAGTCTTCCACTGTCTCCCCAGCCAAAGCCTAATGTTACACTACCACTTCACTTACAATCATCATACTGCAAATCTGAACGTTGGTATTTGTACACACTTCTGCTTACGCTTAGAGAAAAGATATATGATTCTGAGATCTCTGTTCTGTGAGCCCACGTTAAAAAGAAACTATCAATACCCCCTTTTCTATTTACTTATAAGAAAGCAGGGATAGTTCTATTTTTCTAAGATCTAGTCAAAACTTTTTGTGTGTGTGTGGAGAACACATTGAGACATCAAAACCATAATATTTATTTTTTCATGGGAAAGACATCCCTGTGGCATACACCTTCATGTTCTTTAAAAGGAAAAGAAAGAAAGACAAAAAAAAAGGTAACATTCCCTGTCGTAACTGCCTGTAGTGGTTGGTTCACAAAAACCCCCAACTGTTATTGGAAGATGTAGGATGTATAGTTTCTCCTTCCATTCATTCCACATTACACCGTTATCCAATACCTCCTACATGTAAAGCATGTGCTGTGTAATAGAAACTACATGTGGGTTGCATGCGTTCTGTGTAATAGAAACATTCCACTCCCAGGAGCAACCTGTTGCATCTTGTAGGGATATAGCAGTCTCAAATCAAGCACGTTTGAGGTACTCATAACTCTGGTGTTTAAAAGTTATTCACAGGATCTCCTGAAAAAAAGAGGAACTTCTCTGGGATTCTTCCATCCTATACCTCTGTTAAGCCTGAGAAGTAAACAGTCCCAAAGTTTTGATGATCCCAGGAAAGCCTAAGCTACCTGGTCCCTGTTTACATTTAAATAGTCAACCACCCATAAGTTTACTGCAATATTTCTTCTCTCTTCCCTTTGTGCAGCTTTTCTTTCAGCTTCCTTTCTCTTCAGCTGCCTTTAATCTTTTCCTTTAACTCCCTGGAAAATGCATGACAAAATACCTGTTAAGCAAAAAAAGATAAACATCTCCTTACTAAACAGAAGTTAACAAAAGGAACAGATCTTGATGCCTTTGGAAAATAGGAAATCACAAACTGACTTTCAAGGACAGCAGGCACACTCTATTAGTAGTCAGGTGGTCAGTAGATTTGAATAACATCATCCCATTCATCAACAGGCCAGACACCATTGTATTGCACATTGGATGGTGAGCTCTTCCAGTCCCAGATCTTCACAGGAACCTTCCAGCCTGGACCATAGTTGGCTTCAACATACTGAAGTGATTCACAGGGCACGTGTACTTTGAGTTCTACAAACTCAGTCCAACAGAGAGTAAACTTTGGAAAGAGATACCTGTGTCACATAACAAAAGAACACAGTCACTGGCAGAAGACTGAAATACACCTCTAAATAATAAATTCTTGGAGAAAGCAAGCAACTGTAGCAAGTGGCCATGTTATATTTACAGTGATTTTTTTTATTTTCTAATAACTTCCTATCTATGAAATATTATTTACATACTTGACAGGAGGGGTATTACTAGCAGTAACTGGTCAATATTTATCACACATTCTTATGAAGGCCTAATTCTAATAATTTTGCTGCTTATTCCTGTATCACTCTGCTACCTATAGAAAATCACTTAGTCCCTGTCTCTACTTTCTTACTTACAAACTGAATTTAACAGCTACCTCATTTAGAATGGTGTCAAGAGGATGATACATGTTATTTGGTAGGGGAGATTTTGATCAAAGTAGCATTAAATACTTTATTATGAGTCAGGCCTTTTTTAAAAACAAGTGTTTACCTTTCTTCAATCTTATCAAACAAAGCATGCAATTCTCCCTCAGTTATCCATTTTAAACATGGTGCCAGACTTGGAGCAGCTGTGAAGAATTAAGATACAGCTGCCACCCTGTACTTTCTGAATCTTCTTGGCCCATTCAAATTTAAAAATTAATTTATTCTACCAAACTGACCTTGTTCTGCACCTGTTGTTTTCTGTAGAAGGACCAACATAAGCTGCACCTATAAATATGTTTATACCAGTGGAAGTTCACAGATGAATTTCAGTTTGATCAGAATGACATCCCATAGGAACACAGTGTCAAGTCGATGTGTTAAACAAGGAAATACCAAAGCCTATGCACTATTCCTGCAGAGGGCCACACCCACTTCAGACACTGCAAAGTCTTCCACAGAAGACAGTAATCTTAAAATTCCTTTTCATACATTAAAATGAAATGATAAGCACTTAGATCTTTTGAGAAAGAATGTTAAAAGATTCATCCATTTGCATGAATTAAAAACCCCAAGGGTTCCTCTAAGCATAAAGTTAATTTCATTTCTAAGTGCTGAGCAAACTATTAGAAAATAAAACAACCTTGCTTTTTTATGCCTTAAATGAAGGGAGAGAAGAAAGTGATCAAGGACTTTTGGATGTATATCCAGAGACTACTCATTAACTCTAAATGAAAAAGCAAAAAGATGCCAGCTACCAAAGGGAAAACAAGGTAAACAAGCTTTATTAGTGGATCTATAATCATCAAACAGCTATTTAGCTGTTAACCCAGGAAATCATTCACCTCAGAATTGCAGTGGGCTTGCATATGCAAAATCTAACAGCAAACCACTGAAATAATATATATTCCAGTGTGAACTCTGAATAATAATTATAAGGAGAACAATTTAAATAAATTTAAATTGTAATTTAAATAGAATAATCTGCAAATTGAAACGCTGATTGGAAATTTTACCAAAATAATTATTTAACTGTTATTAAAATCAAATGTTGACATTCATTGATGAAAAAATGTAGCTTTCAGTGATGCTTCACACTACTGGAATCCTTCCTCATTGTTTGCTCATTTCAAGTGGCTGGGATAAGCCTACATACTCATGTGCATATAGACTGCTCATCATTTTTTTCTTTCAATTTCAGTCCCATCAATCTTCAGACATAAAAGTACTGAGAAGATTTTACGTTTACACAAAGTCCTCTATAAGACCTACAGAATTAACTCATTTTAAGAATTAAAGCATAACAGTACAGATTTGATTCCCAGATTCAGCTTTTGTAAATCCTTATTAGCTGAAGAATGGAACAGTCCAGAATGAACTTTGTAAACAAATAGGACTCAATTGCTTTAACTCCAAGATAAGGAGGATGTACATGCTTGCTTATGTCCGCAATGTTGAGGAAGTGTTTGTGTACATGAAAATGTAAAACATACAACCAGACTTGTAAGGTTTAGAAACCAGCTCTCCAAGTAAACAAGAGACTAAAAATGACTAATCAAAAATATTTTAGAGACGATATGAGAAATACTTCCATTCTTCATACTTTTATTTACCAAGATGTATAGAAAGTATGCCTGTGCAAATATTTAGCTTTCTGAAGAAAATGTCTTTTAACCTTCATTTTCAAAAACAGAGTATCTTGGAATAGAACTCTCCACCTTATTTGTGACAATCTATTAGCAAACAATATCTCTTCTTATACTACATAAACAGCTGGTGAGATTCCTTTAAAAGTGTGAAGTGGATTTAGGATTCAGCATGATCTAACCATCTTTTGACTGACCTCCTCACTTTCCCTTCCCCCAAAATTTGTAAGGGCTGAAGACTAAGCAAAATTGAGGGTCATTCTGGTGTTGCAGGCAATCAGATCAAGCATGCTAAAACATCACATCTCACTGCTGAAAAGATGTGATCTTTTTTCTCTTTCTGAAAACATATTTTGAATAATGTTTATCTGGAATTACTCAGCTAAGCATTCTGAACAGCCATGTTCTATCAAGGGCTCAGGGCCTTTATAATGGTAAACAAGCAGTTTTCTTGCTCCTTTTCTGTATGGATTAAGTACAATAAACTGACTAAGAAACACTAGTTCAGAATGAGAGGTCTCCTTACACTACCATGTCTAAGCAAATTAAGTTCTTATTGAACTAGAAAGCCATGTTTGTAAACTTTGAAAAAAATTACCATCAAACTAAGTACTAGGCTACAAGAAAAGTAAAAATGTTTTATGGAAGCTGGAGTTCCAAAAGAGCTGTAATATTCTAGGATACAGTGGCTGGACCATAGCACAGGTTCACATCTACCTTCTGTTCTCATGCACTGGACCAGTCATATCAAAGGTAGAAAAAACCCAGCTCTCAAGTACCCAAGGTCTGATGCTACAATGGAATTCTGAAAGACCACATCAACTCCACTGGCATGGGAACAGTTATTGCAATTTAGATACAAAAGAAGCACAAAGAAAAGCAAAGGAAACTAATTTACTGGTCAGCTTCCTCCTCATAATGTATCACACGCAATCCTCCAAAATGGAAAAAACAGACATTAAGCCCGCTTTGGGAAACTATGACATTGTTGCTGTGCTGTAAGAAAAATACTCTGCAACACAGCACATTTTCTGTGGGAATATTCCAAGAGCTCTTCCTTTAGCCTATTTGTTGTGTGCCTTTTGACTCTGGTCATCAAAGTATCTTCCCCAATCTTTGCTTATCATTTCAGAACAAAGATAACTAAGACAAGGACTCAGACATTACCACGATTCCAAGACTCCAGTCATAGGAGTCATCCCACCACATCTCCACGATGCCAATAAGATCGAAGACCTGCAGGCATGTGCACGTTTCTAACTTGTCTTGTTTATTCCCCATGCTACAGGCATTTGCATTTAATTTGGGCCCTGGCTGCAGTTCCTTTGTACTGCTCTTCAGGTGCTCTCCTGTTGACCTGTAATCCCCCTCCTGGCTCTGAGCATCAAGCTTGTAGGAGGGGGATGGATTGAGGTTCTTCTCCCCCAGTAACTTCAGTTTAAAGCCCTCTTCCCCAGCTTGGCAGGCCTACGACCTATCACCTTCTCTGATAGAAGGATCTCACCAGCCCTCACTAGACCAGGTTTCTCAAAGGGAGTCCATGGTCTAAGTAGCCAAACCCCTGGCTGTGGCACCAGTCCTGTAATAAATTGTTGATTTGCCAAATGCTACTGGCCCTTTCAAACTGCTTCCCTTTGACCGGGAAGACTGATGAAAAAACTCTCTGCACTCCAGAGTCCCTTACTGTTGCTCCCAGGGCTCTGTAACCCTGCTTGATAGTCCTCAGGGTGCTCCTGGCTCTATCATTGGCACCCACATGAAATAATAGCAGTAGATAATAGTCAGTGGACTGTACGAGGTTCAGTAGTCTCCTGGTGACATCCCTGGTAGAGCCCTCAGTAAGCAACACACTTCTCTGAGAGTGTGTCAGGTTGGCAGATGGGTGCCTCCATACCTCTCAAAAGAGTCACCTACTACTACCACCCCGTTGCCTTTTCTTAGCTGTGCTGGTGGTTATACAGGGAGCAGACCAGGCTGCTTTACTCAGCTCCAGTGCCTCTCCTGATGTGACAGGTCTTTCCTCTTCAGACTGCAGAGCAGTGAAGTGGTTCTGCAGGGGCACCTTACGCTTTGGGAGAAGTCTCTTCCTCCTGCAGGTCCTTGTCATCGCAGCTTCCATTCTGCATTACTGGCCCCCTCCCTCCTGTGTGCCTGTGGGGGAGTTTTTGGCTGTTTGGCTGTGGGTCCAACACAGACTGCACTTGGAACCAGCTATCTAACTCCTCCTCACCCTCCCTGATGCTACAGCCTTCTCTCTGCCTCCTACAGCTCAACCACCTGCTGTGAGGCCCTCCACCTGGGTGCACCTTCTGTGGACAGGCCTGCTGCCTGTCCCTGTCCCAGGAGGTCTAGGCACTGCTGCAGTCTGAGGCCTTCGATGCAGCCTCTCCCTTCAGCAGCTCCATCTGGGTGGAGGCTGGGGTAGATGTGCAGACCCCCAGCCAGAGCTTCAGCCTTTGCTCTCAGATGAGTGCCCCCATTCTGCCTGTTGTGCAAACACAGTTTTAAAGACTTCCTTCTCATCTTAGCTTTTTATTTAACTCAGAGCTTGTCACAGTCCAGATAAGATCTGCTTGATATATTATATGTCAGCATTGCTTTTCATTTCATGAGAGAAGTTGCATTTAACAAGCCCAGCACCTCTCTAGTAAGGCATACTACTGTTCTGTTTCTACTTCTCTGGTCTCAAAGTGCAAAATACCCACCGATTCTCCTCCGATAACTGCCTTTCCCACAAAGAGCACAAACTTTGCCAGGCAACAACACAAAAAATGACCACACTAAACACTAGCTTGTTAGATTTCTTTCCTATTAGAGGTACAAATCCAGTTCATACTTAAATTTCTTCCCCGACTTGGCCTGAGTTCCTCCATTCCATATGTGGTTACCCTCTTCATAAAAGAAAAAAATATCAAGTTTCACATCATCATCTCCCTGGAAAGAGAGTTCCAAGCTGTCTTCTACCTGCAAGGCAAAAAATACCTACTGTATATACTCATAAAAATACAAGGCTACTTATGTCATCAGGTTTTGGAAGACAAATTTATTTTGGTCAGGTATGCAGAGTGACTCCTATTCTAGCTGAAGAAAATACACTAACTGTGCAATTTCTTTTTTTTTTTTTTTTTTTCTTGATAACACTGGAGATTTTCTGCACCTCAGTGGGACTACCTTCTCTTTCCTTCTTTTAGTCACAAAAGCTTCAGCATCTCCTTGTCCTCTGTCATAAGCAAAATAATCTCAGTGAATAAACACGATTAGTAGGCACCTTCGTTTAACATACTTTTTCTATGATAAAACACTCACTAACACCCGTCATGATATATACTTGAACTGTGGCTGAACCCTCGTATTCCTGTAATCTTTATTTTTTTTCTCTACCATTCTGTAGTGTGCACTCTGAAAAAGCTAATAATGAATAAGCTCAGGGACCATCTCAAGCCATCCTTCCTGTTCTACTAGTTTTACATACGGGGCTACAGATAATCTCAGAGCTATCACCAGTCCTCCCATATGACGTGTCTCATCCAGTTTCAGACTAAATTCTGCCTTGATCCTTAAATTTCCATAGCACCACTGACACAGATTAGGCCCCTTTAAAACTTATTAAAAACTTCTGAGGTGGAATTCAAGACTCCCAACAGGGCTGAAGCTATTTGGAAGGGTATTTTCTCACACACTGTCCAAGAGAACAAGTAAAAATAAACAAGATTATATGTTTAGGTAAAACCCTACTGAATAAATGTCTGCCAAGGAGACTTCACATACCTACTTATATGTAAATGATCTGCAGCTGTACTCAAATTTATGAACCCACAGACTCACGAAGCAAACTGTTCATTATCTAGGTACCTTGCCAAATTTGTGCTTCAGCCATAACCCTGCTTTCTGAAAAGCTGGAATGATATCTGCTTTGTAGTCCCTTATAAAGATTCCCAAATCCACATCTTTGCTGTGAGGAATAACACTGCACTGTCTATACCAGCCTGAAGGAAAAAAACAAAAAGGAATAAAACCAGTTAAGTCAGGAACATGAGAAATGTTTCAGTATAACAAAAGCAACATAAAAATGAACTGCTATAAGGTCACCAGGCAGAAATCTTTGAACAAGGCCATAAAGAAGACTTCTGCCTTTCTCTAGTATGAAATGAACGACATTGAAGAAAAAATTACTGCACATATAGCCAGCTCTTTTCTCCAAAGTCAAGCATGAGAGAGAAAACACTAACTCTTTTAAAGATACAATATCTTCAGTTTTCTAATCTAAATGGCTTTAAAGAAAAATATTCTTATCTGGGCCCAAATCTAATCAGCAATGAACAGTTACATAGCTACAGCTGTGCTTTTTATTTGAAATAATTATTTTAAATAGTATCCAATACATTAATCATCTTTCAATCACCACTGCAAAACAGTAAGACAAGAAGCAGGACATCATTTTTTTTCTGCTTCATAAGCAGCTGTTAGTAACTGTCCATTCAGAAAGTTGTGTTTCCTAGGTCTAAACAAATAGAAGTCACGTGCACACATGAGTTTTCACCATCTATTTAAATAATAAAAGAATCTTCACCAGTGACAAGATACTACTTCCATCTTCAGAACTGAAAACTTGCAGTACCTACTCTAATAGGCTGACATTTTATTAAAAGGATGTGGTTTAAAGTAAATAAATGTAAATCATATTTTAAAAGTCAGTGATAAGGACCAAATTGCACAGGACAAAAAATCAGGTGAGAGTCTATATGGACAGCAGAAATATGGGCCCATCACTGTTTTCCAACTAGCGTTTCAGTAAATTCCAAGTCACGCAATTTAGGGAACTGCTGATTACTTTCTAAGGAGTGATGAACACAACACAGGTAATTGCTAATATCATTAAATACTTCACTGGAAATTTGCTCAGCATCTTCAAGCTCAGGTTTCTAAAGAAAAAGCATTTTGTCACAAGCAAAAAGGCCTATTTCAATATAACCAACGCCACATATTACCTTCCAACCTGGTATATTTAAACTCAGCTGACATCATGAGCAATAGAGAATGAAACGTTTAAAATTTCAGATGATTTTAAAAATACAACATAACACAAATATTTTACCAAGACATGTTCCACTGCTCAGCCAGAACTTTACTCCTAAGTTATTCAATGTCAGGGCAGCCAGATGGAGCAATGATTTTGCTTTTTTTCTGAACTCCACTGCATCAAGAGAGGCATCATCAGGATACAGCTGGAAAGCAAAGGAAGAGTAAGCAAGCTATTGTCAGGGAGCAAACTTGTCCCTGCATTTTTCAGTGTTCTAAGAAAAAATTACCTCAATAAATTTAATTAACTGATCTCCAGGAAGTATGAGTTTTTGCATATACAGCCCAGTTTGAGAACATGCACTAGAATGACAAATCAAAATTTAAACTCCGAAACATCAATCTTCAGTTTTTTCCAAACTAGCAGAATGTAAAGTCACAGTAAAGGAGAGTGAGAATAACCGTGTTAGACACTAATTCTCAGCACCTGGCAACAACACAGATGAACCCTAGTTCTGCACACTGGTCAATACCCAGAGTCCACTGGGAAAGTAAGGCCAAAAAAGTTACTTCACGCACATTAGTTTACTTGGCGCCACCAAGTGTTACAACTGGATGTTGGCAACTTCTGCCACAGAAGTTGAACAAGATTTCTGTGAACAGAAAATCATGCCCACCTTCCAGCTACAATGTGTGTCAAGATCTTCTGTTAATGCAAAACCGAAAACAATAGGTCAGTCTGGGCAAACGTTACCAAATCAAACACAGGAACAATGCACCACCAGTCAGCTTCACGACTGATTTCATTAAGAGTTCCTGGTCAACAAACAGTTGAAACAAATACTTACTTTTCAAAACAGATGCCAGCTATTCATTTCAATATTAAATCTCCAAAGTTCAATATACCTTCTGAAGCACATAGTGTCTGCCTGTGGCAATTACTGCCTGGAGGTTTTGGAGCTGTACTGGAGCATGCTTACAATTTCTGTCCTTTACAGGTGAAGCAAAAACACACAGGTAGCCTTGGGTATAGTAACCCTCCTGCTAAATCTATGGGGAGCTATGGCCTACTAGACAGAATAAGGATGGCCTTCCCTCCCCTGAGAAGTCCCTTCCCCAAGACCTCAAACATCTGAAGAATAGTTCAAACTTCTAGTATCCTATTTTTTTCCCCTTCCAAGAAATCAGAGATGGCTCAAATTCAGTGATTCTGACTCCACAGTCCTAACTGTGGTAATTCTTGAGCAACTCTTGACTCTTTAATCTCAGTCCTTTTCAAGTTAGGACAAAATGCTCCCCATACTGCAGCAGAAAGTTTTCTACTGCCTGCTAAATCAGGTAGCAACATTCTAAAAAGAATGCTCTAAATAGTCGTGAAAACATTAGCTTATATAGTCAAAATCCAATGTAATAAGTCATTTTGGAATGAATATACCACTTGAAATAAACTGAATGGAACTGCATGGAACTGCAACATACAGTTCAAAAGAATTTATAAAATGAAATATTACTCAGAATTTTAATAATTGCCATATGAAAAATTTTCAATCACAAAGATACACAAGATCTTTATGTTTGAAAGATGTTATGAAATCTATTTAGTAAGAACAATGCATGAGAACTATAAACATGTTGATTACCATTTCTTTTCAAAGTTTCACAAATAAAAAGACCATGAATTTCTGTTAAACTTTTCATTTTATCACCACTTACTAAACTCTGTGGATTGAGTCTCACAGGCTGTATTTAGCTTTATGTATGCAAACAGTCCCATCTAGGTAAAAAAAGTGAACTGTTTGTAGTTTTGAGTCTATCAGTTAAAACACACATTACTTCTCAGAAACATTACCTGATTACCACTAACCTGAAAGAATGCCCGGGCTTCTCTGTACCTACATTCGAGAAATCTAGAGTGTGACATCTCCTCTAGAAAACTGGATGGATTTTTTGGAATTTGAACTTTTAAGTCATCAATGGAAACAAGCACAAGTTCTGGCCTGCAGGGAAAGAAAGTTGATAGTTACCCCAGTGGTTCTCAACCTGTGGGTCGCGGACCCCTGAGGGGCCACGATGTCATCACAGGGGATCAGTGAAGGCTTTAAGTGGGGGTGGGGACCATCCAGCCCAGAAACATTTGATCTGGCCTACACCTCCTTTTCCCACAGCCCCTTCTCCTCAATGCTCCTCTCGTACTCAAGCCCTGCCCCACCTGCCCTGAGACACTAGTATATTCAGTGCCAGTATGGTTGGTGGGACCCACTTTAAGCAATTTTTCTCTTACAGACATTTTCTTAGTGGCGCTTTTTAGGACCACAACGGGGCTGAAGTCTGTTCCCCCAAGTGGTGGCCCTGGACCCATAAACAAAAATGCATGGTGACTGAACACTGACAAACAAGGGGGCAGGTGAGAACTGTAAATACTTTTCATCAAATTTTAATGTAAAAGTTGGAATCAAATTTGGAATTAGCACATTAAAATACCAAAAATGGGCCATCTGAGCAAGAATGCTGTTGATGCTATTATTTTAAATTCATATGGAATCATTGCAATAGAGATGTTATAATATGAGCATGTGCATTAATAGATTAACTTACTTCCCCTTCTGTCCAAATTTGAAGACCCTTCATGAGAAAACTGAAATAAATATTTGATGCAGTCTAGTGCTTTAAATCTTGAATTAAGTCTTGGTGGGCCATGGTCACAAGAGGTATTTAAAGGGGGTTCATGGTGAAGGAAAGGTTGAGAACCCCTGCATTACTCCATTTAATTCCTTTACAAACCACAAGCCACTTTTTCCTCTAGCTCAGGTTAAAATCTTAATGCATACTACTAGCAGTGATTCCCCTGTCCAAATACCCACACAATTGATTATAAAAGAGTAACAAGAGCTTCAACAAATGCCCCACACACTTCAGAATTTTGTTTTAAAAGAAGCTCTATGCCTGTAAGCCCACAGTTAGTTTGCCAGATCACCGATTCCTTTACTGACTCACAACTTGCACTGAATTCAAAGCTGTTGTTCAGTGCATTTGAAAATTCAGACTATTTATTTAGTTGTCAAAGTATGGAATGCACTTCAGAACCAAATTTTACCCTGTACCTTAAGGCTATTTGTATTTAAAAATCCAAAACTGTTCAGCCTTCACAATGAATGAAATGTGATACTTAACAGCTTATACAGTTGACTTCCAGTGTTTAGGTACATAACTGGCACAGACTCCATGTTTTAAGAGGAAGACAGAATGGTGTCAATTTTAAGGAAAAAATTAAACAGATTTATTTTGACCTGGCAAACGTTTGGCTGGTTTTCCCTGATTTATGATATATACACATACCTTACAGGAACACTGTTCTCAAAGCCTACTGGTATGTGCTTGGCTTTGAAAATAGCAACGAGATTTGCCACAATACATTATTTCCTGAAATACTGCTATTGAAAGAATTGTAGGAAAAGGCGGACATTTACAGCAACTTTACCAATGCAATGCAAAGTTTAAGCATAAGACTATGGACAAAAACCCACCACCAACTCAAATATTTATGCAAGAAAGGAGTTGTCTCAGCACTCAAGAGCATGGGTGAGATGGAGTGGTTGACACATCTTTGTGGTACAAATGTCACCTCTCTTTATTCATGCTCTTTAACATTGATTATTTGTACTCTTACTGAAAGGATTTCTGTTGCTTCCCCTTTTCATTTAATGTTCCATATCTGTATTCAACTTTTGGATACATGTTGTTACCAGAAAAACATGTATTGGGTAGTACTAAATTTCTTGCCACTTCTAATTTACACCTGTGTTAATAGCACAGATGGCTATCAACAGATTTCAAACTTTTAAATATATTAAAGGTAAACCACTGACTCTATCAGAAGATCCTCTGGTATTCAACCTCAGTCATAACTTCTTTGACTTATCTTTCTATGTGCTTCAACATGGCTACACAGCAACTTCCCCTAAAATGTAGTTCTTCGTTTATGAATTGCAGGAAGCTCTTGTATCCAATTCCACTTGAAAACATCTTCATACCTTAATTTACCTGCACTTTGATGGCTGAACAACACATGAGCTGAAGTTTACAACCTGAATTTAGGAAATCATTTTATATACAGGAGAAAAAAAGATATTTGCAAGTGCCATTATGGCTTTTTATGTCCTCTGTTTTGAACTCACTTTTCATATGCTCCGGGGTAGCGACCAAAGTGGAGTTTCCGGAAAGGCACAAATTTTCTGTCCATATATTGCTTGAGTCTCAGGGGACCATGCCAGAGATAATTGCCACTCCTCTCATAGAAGACCACCAGGTGAATGGCATGAGATGCCAGTTTAAATATGTAGTGCAAGGGAATTTCAATACCAGACAGGTCATCCATCCCATCCAAGCGGGGGTCCTTATTTATAATCTTTAGCCATTGGAACCCCATTTTCTCAGCAGTTCTAAAAAGGCCCACCTAAAAAAGACAGAGAAGGAGACACAAAAAGAGAGAGAGAGAAAAGCTGAAGATTAACGAAGCCAAAATTCAATGCTAAATGCTTATCATTACTGCCCATTTTCATTTCCTAACCTGACTTCAGCACAAAATACTCAAAAATTTCTAAGACCTCAAAGATCAGCAACCACAAGCAATTCCAACCACTATTTCCTTGTCTGAAATTTTGTCCCTCAAACTATGCAATATGACAGTATTCTCCTGGCTAAAATGGCTGATCATGGCTTGGATGAGCACACATTTCACTGGGTAAAAAACTGGATGGTCAGGCCCAAAGAGTTGTGGTAAACAGTTAAATCTGTTTGGCAGCCAGTCATGAGTGGTGTCCCCCAGGGCTAGGTTTTGGGGCCACTCCTGTTTAACATCTTTATTGATGATCCAAGGGGATCAAGTGCACCCTCAGTCAATTTGCAGATGACATCAGGTTGGGTGGGAGTGTTGATCTGCTCGAGGGTAGGGAGGCTCTGCAGAGAGAGATCTGGACAGGCGGGAGCGATGGGCTGAGGCCAACTGGAGGAGCTTCAATAAGGCCAAGTGCCGGGGGCTGCCCTTGGGCCACAACAACCCCCAGCAGCGCTACAGGCTTGGGGAGGAGTGGCTGGAGAGCTGCCAGTCAGAGAGGGACCTGGGAGTGCTGATTGACAGCCCGATGAACAGGAGCCAGCAGTGTGCCCAGGGGGCCAAGAAGGCCAATGGCATCCTAGCTTGTGTCAGCAATAGCGTGGCCAGCAGGGACAGGGAAGGGATCTTACCCCTGTACTCGGCACTGCTGAGGCCGCACCTCGATTCCTGTGTTCAGTTTTGGGCCCCTCACTACAACAAGGACATAGAATGACTTGAGCGTGTGCAGAGAAGGGCAACGGAGCTGGTGCAGGGTCTGAAGCACAGGTCGTATGGGGAGCGGCTGAGGGAACTGGGGGTGTTTAGTCTGGAGAAGAGGAGGCTGAGGGGAGACCTCATCGCCCTCTACAGCTCCCTGAAAGGAGGTTGCAAAGAGCTGGGGATGAGCCTCTTTAACCAAGTAATAAGCAATAGGACAAGAGGTTATGGCCTCAAGTCATACCAGGGAAAGTTTACACTGGATATTAGGAAGCATTTTTTACAGAAAGGGTTGTTGGGCATTGGAATGGGCTGCCCAGGGCAGTGGTGTTTAAACATCCCTGGAGGTGTTTAAAAGTCAGGTTGACATAGCGCTGAGAGATATGGTGTTGTATGGAACAGTTGGATTAGATGATCTTCAAGGTTTTTTCCAACCTTGATGATTCTGTGATTCAGTGACAACAAATAAATGTTTTAAGCCATGCTTAGGCTTGGTTTGTTCCTTGCCATAGCACCCTTCTCTGCATCCTTAAACTGTTCTCTAAAGTTATTCTTGTGCTGAACTTGGCATTCATAAGTCCTTGAACAACAATACCACTAATACAAAAATGATTACTGTAAAGTATTCTTTTATGATGTACATAAATATTTGTCTAAATCTCACCAAACACTGAATGTTGCACTAGGTAACAAGCTTTCATATTTCCATAGAAAAAGGGAATGAAGTTCTGGCTGATAAGAAGAGAACCAATCAGCATCTGAAGACCCTTTCAGTTCAGTGCCCTTGAACTGTTCTATACAGGCATATTAGCTTCTCCACTGTATGCTACAGATATCATCAGTGAGCCACAAGTGAATGGGCAGATGGATTTATATTAAGTGTGCTACCACACAATCTTATTCTCCGTTTTTTTAATTCCTTTACAGCTATAGGTAAAAACAACTGCTGGGTCAGATCCAGCATGCCACCACTCTTCACTTGAGTAAGACTCCTTCAGTAAAATAGTCTCAGTCCATTTTAATGTCTCCCGCTTTATAAAGAAAAAAAAAGAAGAAAAAAAGCTGTCTGTTACGGGTATCTCTAGTGTGTATAAATTAATAAATATTTACAAATGACAATTGATTAAATAATCTTGGATTCCATTTTGTCCTTCATCACTTGCTACACCTCTACTTTTAACACATCCACTTACAAATCTCAGAACACCAAAGAAAACTGACAAAATAAAATTTTGTTAAGTAAAAGGATGTACTAAAAGAAATATAAACCAGCATACTATGATAATCTTTCCAGCCTTGTCACACCAATAGCTGCATTTCCTCCTCGACAAATTCCCAGTCTTGAGACTTATTACAGCTGTGTACCTACATTACAGGCTTAAGGTTTTCCTTCTTAATTTCTAACAGAATACCTTCTTTTTTCTTTTTGGCATGGTCTCTTCCTACAAGTGTTTATGAATATTGCAGACAGCTGCTAAAAGATTCTAGTTATCTGTAAACGACTCTTACTTCTAAAAAGTTTCCTCTACCAATACCCTTACGAGATTTCTACACAATTAATTCAGAGGCCTTAATACAAACATGAAAACATTATGTCACAAAAAAATCACAGATGAGTTGAAGGTATTACAATACACAAATGTGAACTGAAGAACAGGCACTTACTTCATGTTTCCAAGTTTTGTCCAGTAGAGCAAATGTAGTAAAGTCTCTTGGAGCACAAAAGTACTTGCATTCTGGACTAGGGCCATCAGGAGAACTTCTGATCTGTTCAATGTCTTTATTAACCAGTCCCAGAATCAAAGGATCGATCAAATACACTGGTATATTGTGACTGGATATTAAGCCTAGAAACTTCCTAACTACGTGCTGTTTGACAGAGGATAAAATTATGTTAGAAAAGCCATCTTTAAGTGTACAAAGGTTAATACATGAAAACTCTCTGACAGAACAAAAAAAAAAAACCAACAAAACAACCCACTGACAGAAGGAAATCTTATCTCCTAATACATTTTCTGCCTGCTATATACAAAGTGTGATTCGGTGAGCCTATCCAGTCTTTGGATACCAGTGTACCCAGGGCACTCAACCATGACAATGTTGCATAGGAGGTTAAAAGCTGTAGCAAGATGGCCCAGTGCCTGATGAGAGGATTTATTAACTTGACTCAGTGGAGAATTTTAATCAAGTACATTTAGAGGTCCATGGCATACAGAAGATTTACAGGAATCATAGCCACCCCACTATTAAAAATGTAGCTGATGTATTTAACTAGAACAGTTAAATTTACTAGCTTAAAGTACCATTCTAATCAGGAAAAAGTATTTGCTTAGAACAGCACTTTCAGGCTTTATGTTTGTTACATCTCAACGTTTCTAGAAGAGCTGTGGTAAGGGAAAACAGCGGCCTACTGCCCAAGCTACCTGTCCAGCAAGCTGATCCTCACTTTCTAACTGAAGCTCTAACCTTCCTCCTTTCTAGCTGCCGAGTTTGCTCAATCACACTCCGCAGGCCAAACTCCAATTCTGGCACAGGGCTTTGATTTCAGAGAGATGTAAAAACTTTAAAACAAAATGCAGATCAATGAACAGAATTACAAAACAGCACTATAGGCAGAAGCGATGCCACCTCTTAGTGATCTCAGCTACATGGAGCTGAGTAAGGGATAGGCTAGCATTATTTCGTAGCTAAAACTAGCTGATCAGATTGATGAACAAGAAGCAAATCTGTGGAAAAATACCTACTTTCCTGCTATCCCTATCACAGCTGTAACCATTTCTCATTTCCATTTTAAACTGATGTTTTGAAACACTTCATAACTCAGTGAAGAAAGTAACTCCTAGTCCTTTAATACTAGAAAATCCCCAGTGAACAGGAAAGAGAACTGCACTCTCCATTCCATGTGAGTCCTCTGAGACTTGTAGAAGAACTGTATGAACCAATGACACTGTACATACCCATCTAGTGCTGTCCTGGCCTGACTGGCTTCCTCTGACTTTGGAAAAAACCACTCCATTCTGTCAAAACCAAACAAGGGGATGGGGAGGGAGGGGGGAAAAAAAAAAAAGTTTCCGTTAAATTCCTGCTTAGGGTCTCTTAACAGGACAGTCAAGGACATTTATCCAGTTAGAACATCATAATTACAGCTGTGGTTATGCCTCTGGTCACTCAACCACAGTACTGAATGTGAAATCATAAACAACTGCTCTAGCTTTGTGCATTTAGAAGGACAATGCAAGCCTTGGGACTTTACAGATATGCAAGGATTACGCAATCTGGCCTCAGGTTTCTCAATCAATATGCCAGTAAATGTTAAAATAAGGTGACAAAACACAAACACCGTTAGGCAGATACCACTGGGGTAAAGACAGCAGGGCTGTGCCTCAGTCTTTCCAGATGTAACCCTAGATAATTAATTTAAATAGTCAAAGGTTTCAGTACCACCTGGCATTTATGAACCATCTGCATTTATTTTATTAAAGAATGACCTCACCAAAGAAAACAAACTCGGGAAACAATACCTATGCAGCTGTTCTGTAAAAAAAAAAAAAAAAAGTTAGTTCCTTTGTTAAATCTGCATTGAAACTGTAAACTATGAAGCCATTAAAAAACCCAGAGTATCTCATTCATAGTAACATTTACCTCTTTTCCATTACAGAACATCACACTCAGCTAAACATTGGACGAGTAATATAAAAGTAGGATTTTATCATTAACATCTCATAAATTATGAACACTGAATCACAAAGTGCTAAGACAACTGCAGAAAAAGTTGGGTTTTCTTCTAAGAGCACTACTCTTGAAAAACCTGCAACCAGTAAACGCTGCCTTACTTGTTCCTTTAGAAGAGCCCTAAAATAGCACTTAGTTTGATTTCACTTTCTCTAACAGTCACAGTAAGAGTAGACAGGCTCGTGAAGATTAAGTCTTGGAGGCTCAAACGTGCAGCTAAAAACACCGAATGGCATCCTATTTTAGAATTAACAGGATGCCTCTGGCTGACATAATGACTTGAATATCAGACTGACAACCGAAATCTGATTGTACCCCTGCACCAGAAACTCGCCAGGACTACCCAGCCGCTTCACGTCAACACTATAGAAATTGTTAGCCGTAGGAGGGAAGTTTGGGAGCGGCAGGGACGCTGCTAAAGGGCTCTGACGAGAGTAGACATTATCCTGAGCGCAGGACAGCTCTCCCTTACCTTCTGCGATAGGTAGAACTTGTAATAGTACAACTGGAAAAGGAGGAAAACCAGGCTGGTCAGAGAAAGGAGCGCCAGGACCACGTTCTTATTGATTTTCTGCATTAGTCTTCGGGGCGCTTTCCCCCCCCCCCCTCCCCCCACGCCGCCACGTGGGAAGACAAAACAAGGACAACTTTGGCACATCAGGTTACTGTATTGATAAAACCGCTTGCGTCACACGCAAATCAAAGACATCAAAATACTCCGCAGATTTTAAGGCACCCTGCCACTCGGTGTGGAGGTGAGAGGCCTCCTCCTTCTTCGGGGGGCTCTCTGTGGGGCGAGGGCTGAAGCACTGCTGGAGAATACCTGAAGGACAGCCAAGGAGTGGTTGGGTAAGCCCCGCACCGGCTGCCTGATAGCCCCATGGGCATGCACAACACCAAAGGCATACTCAGTCCCTCTACATGTTAACTCTCCAATTCTCTCCTATTTCAGGGGCTCTGGTCTCACACAATTATCTCTGCTTTCTGTGCAGAAATAGTCTGGGGCAGGGATTTAGCCTCCATTTCATCCCATAAAGTTACCATGGCATATCCTACTTTTCTTTTTCCATTGTGCATAAAGCTACTTCCCTCAATGTATAATCCCAAATCTGCGTTTTCCAGTGGTTCATCTTTCAAATCTGGTCTACCAGCATGGACTCATTCAATTGCAGTTAAGCCATCAGTTGCAAGGGTTTCTGTTCAGCTAAAGGCATCAAAAGGGTTGGGTTCAGCGTAGATACCATATTCAGAGTTACATCTTCTGGATCTGTTAAAATGGCCTGGTGTTTTGTCAACCAACTTGAAGAAATCCAATGATGTCCTTTATTTCTTTAGAACAGCTAACACTGCATGAGGTACCAATACTGTAATGGGTTGTTCTGGGATGAGCTTTCACGATTCCGATTCCGGAATCAGCAGAGCAGTAGCTGCTACAGCTTGAGGCCAAGCAGTGCAGCTGCACAGACAGGCACTGCAGAACGATGCAAGACAGCATCTACCATGGGTGCACCAGGCAATGGAGGATCCCCCCTGTTCGGCCTTGTGCCAAGACAGTGAGGGAAAACCACATCCAGGCTTTCCCTTCTAACAGGGCATTCAGACCATCTGAGTTCCAGTGAGGCTGGTCGGGATAATGATCAGAACTTGTTGCCATTGTCTTATCAAACTATGCACCACATTCATAACCTGTGATCCATATCAGACTAAAATATTCTTAAATTAGATGATTTTCCTGAGGGAACCAGTTAATTTCCCCAATCTTAATATGAAACAGCAGTAACATGGGAGAGTGCAAGGGGAGAGGAAACAGGATTTGTACAACGGCCTCTACTTTTTCATCTAAAGAAATAAACCTGTCACCTCTGGCATCCATATTTGGTATTTTCAGAAGCACCTACCACCTGGACACTTTTAAATTAGCCTTTCTGAAATCAACATCCCTTGCTGCAGTTCATACAGATTTCCATAGAAAGAATGAAAGCTACCATTTTCTGATTTATTAAGTTATTCTGAAATTATTTTAACTCTAAAAGATTACCGATAATCATTATTTAAAAAAAAATAATTTAAAACCTCCTAATTTGGTCATACAGAAGACCACTCCTATCTAGCCACTGAACAGCATCAAGTCCAGAGCAGAGAGGCTCTGGGCATATTATACTTAGTGTTAACTACAGGGCAAAATCACAGACCTTCAACAGGTCTAATCCATTGCCAAAGAATAACCCCTCCAATGATGTGGACTGCCCTAGAAAAAAGTAATTTCACAGGTGGTGTGCATCCCCCTCTAGCTGCAGGTACACACAGTGCATCAACTGCAACATATAAAACCAGTATATTGGTACTTGACTGACACCAGTTCAGAAGAGTCTAAAAAAAAAATCTGAAGTGCTTAAGGCAATTCTTCATACCCCCATTTACTAAAAACAACTGGACTAGCTGTTAGCAGCAAAAATTTGACATCTGTGCAAACTATTGTATAATAAATTTGTCCTTTAAGGGTAGAGTCTCCATTCTGAGGGGTGTCGAAGGCCCAATATGCAGACCAGACTTTCTTCATAGGGAAGTCTGTGGCCTCCCTGGAGCCCAGGTGAAGGCCCTCATTGCAAAACTCCCTGCCCAAATGAGACCCAAGGACTACTACCCTCTCTTGGTTTTTCAGGTAGGTAGTGATGATATTACCAGAAGAAGTCCTAAATCAATGAAGAGAGATTTCAGGGCCTTGGGAAAACTGTTTAAGGGGTCAGGGGCACAAATTGCGTGCCACCACTCAGCCTGGTGGCGGAACTCAAAGAAGAGGTTGAGAGATTAAGAAGTATTAGGGAATGTGAATGGACAATTGACTGGTGGAGTAACACCCTCAAACCCCTGAAGCAACAGGAGCTAATGGAAGCTCCAAATGAGGCAGGTAATTCCTCACCCTCTTGCTATCAGGCAGAATGAGGGGCCCTAGGAGACGAGGGAGGCTAGAAACAGGTCCCTGCTTGGGGAGGCAGGAAAATCCTCTCCCCACCTCCTCCACCCTCCATGGTGCCCCTTCACAATAGACTCGGGGCCCTGGAACTTTTGAACAAAGAAGAGAAGGAGGAAGAAAATGAGACAAATGAAGAAGACCAAGGTTCACCAAGGCCAGGTCACTTCAGACCGGGTATTAAAACCAGCTCTGAAAAGAACCCCAGAAGAGTCATTGTAGTGGGTGACTCCAATCTAACGGGTGTCAAAGGCCCCATATGCAGACCAGACCTGCTTCATAGGGAAGTCTGCTGCCCCCCTGGGGCCCGCATCAAGGACCTCACAGCAACACTCCCTACCCTAGTGAGTCCGAAGGATTACTACCCTCTCCTGGTTTTTCAAGTAGATAGTGCTGACATCACCAGGAGAAGGCCTAAAGCAATGAAGAGAGACTTCTGGTCCTTGGGAAAACTGCTTGAGGGGTTGCGGGCACAAATTGTGTTCTCGTCCATCCCTTTGTTTGGGGGGATGGATGAGGAAGATTACAGGAGAATTCAGCAGATGAATGGGTGGCTCCAAGACTGGTGTTACCATCAGGGCTTTGGATTTTTAATCATGGGTTGGTATACAGGGCACCTGATCTTTTGACATTAGATGGGATACACCTGTCCCCGAAAGGGAAGGGGATTTTGGGGCAGGAGTTAGCTGGGCTCATTGACAGAGCTTTAAACTAGATTGGAAGGGGGAAAGGGGCAAAATAGCCCATCTGAAGTGCATGTATACCAATGCACACAGCATGGGTAACAAACAGGAGGAGCTTGTAGCCGTGATGAAACAGGAAAATTATGATGTTGTTGCTATTACAGAAACATGGTGGGATGTCTCCCATGACTGGAGTGTGCCAATTGATGGGTACAAGCTCTTTAGGAGGGACAGACAGGGAAGGAAAGGTGGTAGGGTGGCCCTGTGTTTTAAGGACTGTTATGATTGCTTCGAGCCCAGGTGTAGTGAAGACAAGGTTGAGTGTCTTTGCATTAGAATCAGGGGGAAGGCCAAACAGGGCAGATGCTGTAGTAGGAGTCTACTATAGGCCACCCAACCAGGACAGACAGATGGATGAGATATTTTATAGGCACTTAGGTGAAATTTCATGATTGCTTGCCCTTGTTCTTGTAGGAGACTTTAATGTCCCAGACATCTGCTGGAAATACAAGAGCAGAACCAGTCCCAGAGATTCCTGGAATGTGTGGGAGACAACTTCCTGACACAGCTGGTGAGTGAACTGAGCAGAGAAGGTGCTCTGCTGGATCTCCTCTTTGTGAGCAGAGAAGGGCTGGTGGATGATGTGGCAATTGGAGGCCGACTAGGGCACAGAGATCATGAAATAATAAGAGTTCTCAATTCTTAGAGAGGCCAGGAGAGGAGGCAGCAGAACTGATATCCTGGACTTCCAAAGGGCTGACTTTGACTTGTTTAGGCAACTGCTTGACAGAATCCCTTGGGAGATGGTCCTGAAGGGTGTAGGGGCCCAGGAAGGCAGGGCACTCTTTAAGAAGGAAGTGTTAATGGCTCAGGAGCAGGCGGTCCCCAGGTGCTGTAAGAGAAGCCAGAGCCAGAGAAGACCACCCTGGCTGAACAGGGAGCTTTGGCTGCAACTCAGGGAGAAAAGGAGAGTTTACAGCCTTTGGAAGAAGGGGCTAGCCACACACAGTGATTACAGAGAGGCTGTGAGGCTATGCAGGGTGGAAATCAGGAGGGCTAAAGCCCAACTGGAAATTAATTTGGCCTCTGCAATCAAGGATAACAAGAAAAGTTTCTGTAAGTATGTCAGTAACAAAAAAAAGACCAGGGAGAGTCTCCATCCCCTGCTAGATGCAGGAGGAAAATTGGTAACAAGTGATGAGGAGAAGGCTGAGGTGCTTAATGCCTTCTTTGCCTCAGTCTTTAATAGCAAGGTTAGTTGTATTGATGAAATCCAGCCTCCACAGCCAGAAGACAGAGACTGGGAGAATGACCCCCCTGCAATCCAGGAGATAGTCAGTGACCTGCTGCATCACATAGACATACACAAGTCTATGGGACCAGATGGGATCCCCCCTAGAGTGCTGAAGAGGCTGGATGGGGTGCTCACCAGGCCACTTTCTATCATTTACGAGCAGTCCTGGCTGACCGTGGAGGTTCCGACAGATTGGAAATTGGCCAATGTGACACCCAGATATAAGAAGGGTCGGAAGGATGATGTGGGAAATGACAGGCATGTCAGCTTGGCTTGGGTGCCCAGGAAGCTGATGGAGCAGCTCATCCTAAACACCATCATGCAACACATGAGGGACAACCAGATGCTCAGGCCCAGTCAGCATGGGTTTATGAAAGGCAGGTCCTGCTTGACAAACCTGATCTCCTTCTATGACAGGGTGAGCTACTTATTGGATGAGGGAAAGGCTGTGGATGTAATTTACCTTGACTTTAGCAAGGCTTTTGACACCATTTCCCACAGCATTCTCCTGGCAAAAATGACTGCTTGAGGTTTGGACAATTGCACACTTTGCTGGGTAAAATTCTGTCTAGATGACCGGGCCCAGAGAGTTGTGGTAAATGGAGTTAAATCCAGTTGGTGACCGGTCACAAGTGGTGTCTCCCAGGGCTCGGTTTTGGGGCCACTCCTGTTTAACATCTTTATTGATCTAGATGAGGGGATCAAGTGCACCTTCAGTGAGTTTGCAGATGACACGAGGTTGGGTGGGAGTGTTGATCTGCTCGAGGGTAGGGAGGCTTTGCAGAGAGACCTGGACAGGCTGGAGCCATGGGCTGAGGCCAACTGGAGGAGTTTCAATAAGACCAAGTTCCAGGGGCTGCCCTTGGGCCACAACAACCCCCAGCAGCGCTACAGGCTTGAGGAGGAGTGGCTGGAGAGCTGCCAGTCAGAGAGGGACCTGGGAGTGCTGATTGACAGCCCGATGAACAGGAGCCAGTAGTGTGCCCAGGTGGCCAAGAAGGCCAATGGCATCCTAGCTTGTGTCAGCAATAGCGTGGCCAGCAGGGACAGGGAAGGGATCTTGCCCCTGTACTTGGCGCTGGTGAGGCTGCACCTCGATTTCTGTGTTCAGTTTTGGGCCCCTCACTACAACAAGGACATAGAGTTACTCGAACATGTCCAGAGACAGGCTACAAATCTGGTTAAGGGTCTTGAACACAGGTCGTACGAGGAGCGGCTGAGGGAACTGGGGGTGTTTAGTCTGGAGAAGAGGAGGCTGAGGGGAGACCTCATCGCCCTCTACAGCTCCCTGAAAGGAGGGTGCAGAGAGCTGGGTTCGAGCCTCTTTAGCCTAGTAGAAAGCGACAGGACAAGAGGGAATGTCCTCAAGTTGCTCCAGGGAAAGTTCAGACTAGATATTAGGAAGCATTTCTTTACAGATGAGGTTGTTGGGCATTGGAATGGGCTGCCCAGGGAGGCAGTGGAGTCCCCATCCCTGGCGGTGTTCAAGAGTAGGGTTGATTTAGAGCTTAAGTATATGCTGTAGGTGGGAACTGTGCTAGGCGAATGGTTGGACTAGATGATCTCCAGGGTCCTTTCCCACCTAGATGATTCTGTGATACTGTGTGAAACAGGTTCAGATACTGTTTATTTACGACCCATGTCACCTTCCAGAATATCTCTGTGTCAAGACACAAAACATTAATCTGGCAGGCAAAGGTACAGTTAAACAGGGAATTGTTTTGCACTTTCCTCTGCAAAAGATTGTACAGCTAACTTTGTTCACAGTGCCAATATTTAGAGATGCTGAAGCTCCAGATATGAAGTTAACATTAAGGTCTCAACTGTCCTCTCAACTGTCAACTTCATGATTTTGAGAGGAACAAAGCTTTCTAGAGCAGGTATTGAACTTCAGAGAATTCAAGTTTTCCGCTGAACATCACAACTAGTTTGTTATGAGTTGTTTCAAGTAATTTCTTCTCCTCTTGAGAAATCTTGATGGACACAAAGGACCCATTGATACAAACAAGATTTAATACAATTAGGTGGCCATGTTTTTACAGCCTAAAAGATACACAGAAGGAGAAACACTTTGGACTGATAAAAAAAGGAACCAGTTCACTGTGGACGCTATCAGCATGAGCTTGAAACACTTTTCAGGTGACATTAGGGAAAATCTTCAGTTAGGAAACAGCTGATTCCAGTGTGTACCTGCAAATTATTTCTAGGCTCCTGGAATTGATTAGAGGGAAGAAAGCACATTTAAACAGTCTATAATACAGAAGTATTTCTCACTGAAAAGTTTGAGATTTTCCACAAAGAATATAACATGATTTTTTTTGAGCTCCCCCACTATCATGAATCATTTGACTATTGTTGCTAAGCTTCCAACTAGGAGTTGAGATGATGGTACACCCAGCACCCAGGCTCAACATTTCATTTCCTTTGTGAACAAAAATGTATGACCACAGACTCAGAAGCAGATTTTATGTTAGCTGGTAAAGCATTTGCTCACATCCCACTTCTTCCTTCCCCTTAAAGAAGGAGAAGGTGTTACGTTGGAGGCTATAAAGTAATCCTTTAGAATATGATCCTCTGAAAGTCAGTCTCATAGCCACATATACATGGCATATGGTATAAGCTAGCACATTAAGAGTGGGATGCTATATATATAAGCTACATTTCTGCTGGATAAAGAAATAATACAATTTTTGGACTTCTCTGGTTATCTAGAAAGTTCCAGGAATCCTCACTAGGCTAGTCAAAACAGGTAGCAAATATGTGTGCCTGGGCTCAGAGGGTACTGCCCTATCACCAGGAATTTAGTGCCACTTCTGCTTAAAGCCAGCTTTGATATTTACACAGCAGTTTAAGAAGTCTTAGTCAGCCTTGAATCTGGCTTGAGAAAAAGCTGAAAGAAGTTTTAGCAATAGACCCCCTGGCCCCCATCTTCACCAAGGAGATGCATTTAAACTGAAGCTCTCACAGTCTTGTTCCCAGCCTCAGCTGCATTGCAGCTTTGGTATCAGCAGAAAAAAGATTCAATCTGTCATTCACATCTGATGAACAATGGGAATTGATTATTATCAGAATCCAATTAAAATAATGCCACAATACTGGAAAACCAAGAGATGACCCAAAATTAAAAGCTTCTGAGAGCACATCAGCATGCTGTAGTTTTTAGAAAGCCCTGGATTTTTGGTTCTGAACCTCTTACCTGAAATAATTCCTAGCTCAATGGCTGGTTATCATAATGCATCTTTTCAGTAAGGACACAAGAATGTTTTTAAATACCTTTACATTTTTATATTTTCTGTAATTTGTGATAAATGGGAGCTGAACTCCAAACATTCCATTTAAATGAGTTACTCATGGGAAACAGCATTTTGTATCAGAAAAAAATCACAGACTGGCCTTACTGTTTCTTCATATCAGGTCTACAAATTATTCTTTTGAAATCATACTGCTGTGATATTTTGCCAGGCTAGGCTAGAAAACCAGTATTCTTTTGAAATTCATGTATGATATTAGAAGTTTTAATGGGAAGTCCAGTAATAATAAAGTATGTAATCGAGTAATTCATGTTAGGAGAACTAAGAACATGGCTTTTATTTTACTTTTAATAGAAAATTAGTAACAGAATTATTATTAAAGTCCATAAATACAATATTAGAAAAGTGCATAGTTACAGCTCTTGATTTCTCCACTTATTTTTCAAATAGGCAAGAAATTCATTTTCTGTCTGACATTTCTGTCTGGAGTCACAGTAGGTTCCTAACACTTTAGCCACAAACTTTTGCACTATCAGTACTGAGGACTTAAACAGCAGTACATGGCAAACGCAGAGTAATCCAATGCTCACAAGCTTCTGTGAGTAGCAGCTACATAGAAGAAAAAAAACAGCAATAGATGTGTTTAATGAATATTATTAAGCAATACTCTTCAGACTCCTTGTTGAAGCACTCAATTTTCACTTTTCTGGGCCATTTCCACAGAGCTTGGCACCTGCAATCCAGTATTCCTGTAAGCCTACCACATCATACCTAAGGGAGGGGGGAAAAAAAAAAAAAAAAAAATCATCAGTATCCTGAGCATTATGAAGCATCTACATCTCTCTTCTCCTGTCCCACAGTGGAACTAACACAAAACATAACCTGCAGCTGCATTTGTCTTCTCTCTTGCTTTCTGGTCACAGCACTCTGTAAAACACTCTGATCACACTAGGAAGCTAATTTTTATGACCATAAAGTCTAAGATGCTACACATAACTGTGCTTAAGTTTATAACCAAGAGAGATCTAATACTAAAAGACTTGCTCCTATTAGGAAAAGTTCTTTGAAGCCTGATGTTCTAGCAGCAAGTACTTAGAATGACAGTGAAAAGCAATACTCTCACTATGCTCCAGCATTTAAAAGCAGAGCTTAGTTTTAGTATGACATGACAGAATTAGGTCAGTGTAAACATAGCAGAAGAAAATAAAGTCTTGAGAAGCTTCAGAATCAGAGGTGCCAGTGACCTCTGTTCTACAACTGTGTTACATAAAAGAATGTATCTTCATGTTTCTGATGACATTTGAGAGTTGTAATTAAGTAACTTGTCATTTTTATTTTAACTATTGAGGCTAACCCAAATGATGTCTGTAATACTGCTGTCACTAAGTACTAGAGGCTGTCTGAGATGAGATATAAGCAGATGTTTCCTCAGATGCCTTAGGAACTAACTTAATGGGTCAGCCTTAGAAATGCTAGAGGGATGACTTACACATATACCCCAACAGTTCTGAAGCTATTCTGTTTCCCATATATTGAAAAAGATCAGTAAGGCAACTTGCTTAGTCACCTCCAAATAAATATCTATTAAAAAAATCTAGACTCCTGTTGTCAGTACATCTAGCCAACACTAGAAATTGTGGTAGGAATTCTGTCTGATACAAGTGAAAAATCAGGAGTTTGGCAATGCTAGACATAAGGCTGGCTAAGCAAGTTACTACTTTTCCATTCCAACTCCATGTCCAAAGTAAGAGCAACTTTATTAATTGGTCTAATCACACATTATAATTACCAGGCTGTGTTTGCTATGGGCCAAATCACAAGAGGCTAGAAATCAGTGCCTAGGCAGCTAAGTTGTTAGTATGAATAGCTTCCTCCAGATTCCTAAGTTTTCCCAGACCTATACTCTGCTCCCAAAGTATGATGCACTTGATGGCACCTTATAACACAGTTGAGGTCTTCAAATTTAGTTACTTAAGGAAATTACTTAAATCATTAGAGGAAAACCAATACGGAGTAACAAATCCTTTTCCTGTGCATTTTCTGCAAGGTTTGACTCTTTAGAATTGCAGCAGGTTTTCACTTATTGGTTTAGAGCCATGAAAAAGTGGACCATTGAAATGACTGGCAAGAAAATCCCACTGAGATTTTAAAGATTCAAAAGCTGGTCTTGTATCTTTTAAGGAAGCATCTGGTTTGCTCTGTCTCATGACAGCTCTGACAGCTCACAGCATCTTGGTCTACTATCTGCATTAGTTCAGGTCAGTTATTGTAGCAGCCTTGTCAGCTTCTGAAATGTGCTATTAATTTACCCTACAAAAATTTAATTAATTTACTGAGTCATCCAGGTGCAGAGTTCTCATATTGGAGTTCTATTATAAGTGGCAAATGAAATAAAAAAGAAAGCAGTTCATTTTTAAAAATTACTAGTAATTAAGTCTTCAGTAAGCTGAATGCAATGCTAGAACAGGAACAAAATTTTATAGATACTGACCATGAAGCCTGGTAATAATGGTTGGGTAAACTTTGCTCTGAATGTGTGTAACAGTTGCTTTAAGTCTGCATTATAAAATGTGAGGTGACTTAAGAGAGGCAGAAAACAAGTTGAAATACATGTTTACATGCCACTGGTGTTTAACTTTTAGTAAAATTGATTCTTTTAAGGGAGAGGCTTCCAGAACACACTAAATACAATCCACATGACTGAAAAATTCTCAATAGCTCTGTCACATAGTTGAACCCAGGTCATTTGATACTACAAGCTCTAGGCCTTATTTTCATAAAGGACTCTATCAGTCTGGAAGTAATATAATATTTTAGCCTTGTACTGCTTCAACTTGAAACAGATAGCTAACTAAGCTTTTAGTTAAATCTCATAAGACTGTAATTTACCTTGATCAGAATCACACTATGCTTCTATTCTGTCTGGAGCAGGGATACCTAGAATCTTGGTTTTATCATTATGTTTTGCTGATAATGTGGTTTGTAGCCAGTTATTGATACAGATGCACCAGCTTGACTTAGTCTTTCCTAGATGATCAAATTTCCCCAGTTTTCCATATGTTACTCCCACGTGATAGCTTTTGCAGTCCTGGGCTCTCACTTCACAGTAAAGCTGTCCACTTCAAACAGCAGGGTCTCCTACCAGAAAAATATATGTAGTTGCTACAACAATGCTTGCTTACTTATAGGCAACAGTGATGCCTTCTGTTTTATTTTAAAGTGAAGTCTTCAAAATGCAAACATCTGAGCTATAAGGAAAAAAATAATTAATGTATAGGAAAATAGAACATAAATATAAAATAGAATACTGAGTTTTTACTTACACTCATTGAGACAAGATACACTTAACAGTAACTCACATTTAATAGCAGTGAATGTTAGTCACTAAGAGCTTTGTAATAAAGAGCTTCAACACACTTGAGGACTGAAGTGCTGAGTCTTGGACAACCGGCCCAAGCCCGAGTTGACATATAGATGAATCCTGTATATTTTATAACTGAAACCATTGTGCTAATATGTATTGTACTAAGTTATAACAACCCACTTGTGCTGATGTAAAAAGTGCTAAAGCATTGAAGTACTGAAGCCTGAACAACAGGCCCCAAGCCGAAGCTGCTAACTTAGTCTGGAATCATTAACAAAGTATGTAAGCTCGCTAGTGAGAGATGTGGCCTAGAATATAATCAGTAGTGAGGACGAAATGCTGAGAGAATTGTCCTGGTTCAGCCAAAGTTACTACTTTACTACTACTACTACTACTTTACTAAAACTTTACTACAGAGTAAAGTTTTCCCCAGCAGAGAGAGAGGGGGAAGGGATCTCCAGCCGGGTTATTCATACCATGCTGACGTCAGGTCCAGAGGCGGAACCTTTTTACTTTCGCTTCTGGTTTTGGTTTTTGCCATACACGTGGCGGGTTTGCTCCGTGATCATTGAGCGGTATTTCTCTGTATATCTTTTGTCTTGTTCACTGTTATTGCTGTCTATTGTTGTTACCATTGATACTGTTGTTCAGATTGTTCTATCACTCTGTTGTATTAAATTTCTTGTTATTTTAGCCGGGGTCTGTGTCTAACTTCCAGCCCGACCGGCGCGGGTAGGGGAGGGGCAACGGCAACGTGCTCTCTCATCCCGGAAAGAATTAAACCTTGCACAAGAATGTATCCAGCTTCCCATGTTCAGCCTTGTTCCAGGCTGAGAACCCACGTATCTGGCCTTGTTAGAAACTCCCTTGGTCTCCCCTCACCGAGCCCTGGCCAGGCTTTGGGTGGAATCCAACAGGAGAATGAAACCAGAAATTTTCCACTCAAAACAAAAGTGCCAGCTATTCTGGCCTGTTGATCTCTGGTATATAAGGCTGGACGCGCTCACAGCGACTTTGGAAGCCTCACCCATGGGTGGACGCACCCCGTAGGATTTCTCCCTTGCCGGGACAGGCTCTGCGGGTCTGGGTGATGGGAACATGTACAAGGGGTGAGGGATCATTCTTCATCACTACTCTCTCTCTCAGGTAGCAATGATTTGATGCATTACCCTGTATTTTCCTGTTTGCTGCTTTAAGTGCACTATTCTGCCTTTTCTTACTGCCTGTTTTCTGTATTACACTGCTACATTGGTTATCACCAGTAAAATACACCTGCTATTTTCTCTCTGGTGTCCAAGTTTAATTGGTATCCTTAATCAGCAAAACAAGGACATTTGCTGCAGCATGAAATTCTGGTGTTACATAGGCAAAACCACCACTGTGAAGGAAGTGTTGGAAGTGTGGGAAGAGCAAAACAGTGAAAAATCTGCAAAAAACCCACACATTTCCTTAACACATGGTGCCCAGAACAAACACAGGACAGGATGGAGATCCAGTGATTTGTGTTGTCGTGGCACCAAGGAGGAATGCAAAGAGGGATGGAGGCTGCAGGATCCAGTTCTTCCACTTTTCTCAAGGAACATTTGACACGACTATTCAGATTTATCTCCTGCTCTTCCCCTTTTCTCAAGGACTGTTTTGCAGTACTCTGCAGACCTTGTCTCTCATTCTTCCTCTTTTCCCGTAAAAACAGCACACACCTTGCACCAAGGAATGTGTTGTGTTGTTACTCAAGAAACAATGGCTTGAGCACAGTCCCACCCACTCACACATACATACATACTTAGATAAATACTACCCTGAGTTTATATCTAACTCAGAGGGATGATAATCTGATACCAAATTGGAGGGACAGATGGATGGGTTTGTGCTCCTCGCTCCCTCACCCCCAAGAAGGGATGCCTTTTGGTAACATTTGGGCCCTTGGCTACACCAAGTGATTACCTGGGAATTAAGTGTGTGTGATTGCAATTGGGGTTTTGTGTGTGTAATGCTATATAGCCAACCTGCAGTTTGTGCATTTATTGTAGGCAATCTCAAAGAATCTGTAGATGTTATATAAGAATAAACTGTACTCTTCATCAACCTGAGTGCTTCCCTTGAATGCAACCGGACCTACAACATATGGGCAGTTTGCACATCTGGTGTCAGGCCTATAGTTACAGCCATAATTGGCATACCTATTAAGAGATAAGTCCAGCCACCCCTAGCCCCTTTAATCTCTGAGGACTGGCTAGAATGCAAGGGGATTAATCTCTTACCAATTAATTCATCACCTTAAATGCAACAGAAAGACAGCATCAAGTACACAGCCTTGAACAATCACAAATTTTCCCTCAAATTCTTACTTAAATCTGCCCTTCCACAGCATTGCACCTCTAACAGAAGTAAGAAGTTCACCTTACTCAACACTGTATGATTCATCAATAAAAGATCTCCTGTCCCTCAGTGAGAATTTTGTGCTGAGAGATGTCTTCTCTGGAGACTGCACCACTCCTAAGAAATGAACTGTTTGAGATTTGGACACAAGTACAGAAATGCACACTCAGACAAGTTTTCCCAAGTCAGCTAGGGGCTAGGGTGCAATAAACATACATAAGCTATTGAAATGACACGTTAGCTCAGTCACTTAATACCTCTAACAGTATGCACCCACGAGAACTGAGAGAGAAGAGATAACCAGAAAAAAATACAAGATATTGCAACAAACAAGTTCAGAGGTAGTGAGAATGAAAGAGGAGAAGCAGCACATGTGTGGCACATGGTTTGAATGAATGCCTGTATAAAACAGTTTCACCTGTACTACACAGAACCTTAGAGAATTCATATTTCTGGTCTTCTGCAGAAAATTTCTGGTAAGTCTGGTAGATCAGATACAACATTCAGAGAAGTATGAATACACCGCTGATATTCAATGCCAAAATGCCTAATTTTCACCGGAATTTAAACATCAGTGAATGGGAAAATAATATCAGTTGTGTTAAAGGTAAGTTTTTCAGCACATTTGCCTTGTACAAGCAATGGTTGAAATCCCAGGAAAAAGCATAATGAATGAAAGGAATCAAACTGTGATTTTATTTCAAAATGCACACACTGAAAATGATACAAAACCCAAGAGTGTCAAATCTAAACACAGTTTATATTAAAAAAGATGAAGTGAGACTTTCTGAGTTTAATGCATGCATCACAATGTTTCCCCCCCCCGAAAAAAATCAAACACCAGAAGTATACTGAAGAGTGGTGATTATTTGAAAATACTAACTCTATCAAAGACTACAGAAAAGAAAATTGTGTAAACACATTGTGCTGAGAAGCACACAGCAACTCCTTAAGAGTAACTATAAATTTTAAGAGTCTAATCCCAATCAAGAAAGACTTAAAATTTTCTAAATATATTTTCAAAAGCATTCTCAGGAAGCAATGGCAAAATAAATGAAGACACACTTCTCTCTGGAGAATATTCTAATGAACAATCAGTTGCATAAAATAAATTGAAAACCTAAGGAGGTTTTCATACATTTTATTTTACCTTGGTGATGCCCTCAAAATGATTCTCAAGAATTTAAGCATTAAACAAAATGAGGGCTATTTGCAAATTACAGTGAATATTAAACCTCAGTAGCCAGGGAGTCACGTCTGGTTATTTTAAAAGCAATCAGTAGCAAAGAATTTTAACTTCTCAGAAATAGCTATAAAGCTCACAGTTTAATTTCACTGACAAAATAAAAATTTGAAAAGTACAAATGTCTCTGGAATACACACGTACATAGTCATTTTCCAATCCTCATTCTCAGTAGTCTATCACACATTAGCCTTAAAAGAGTTATCACATACAAAAGAAAGTTTTCTCTCCCACTTTTCCTTCAGCTACAATTTAGTAAAGCTAATTGCTATTTAAATGTCCACAGTGAAGTTCAGTTTGTTTCCAATCCATTCAACACTGATTTCAAGTTTTCTGAAATTGTTCTCAAATACTACTTCATAAAGGGGTAGAATATGTCCCTTTTGCCCAATACCTTCATTAAAATAAATGGTAATCAAAAGCAAAGTGGTATAAGCTGTCATACATAATTATGCTAGAATCTCTGGTTCATCTTCATGACTAAATTTGTTTTATTCCAGTTACAGAGGTCTACAAGAAATCATTAATGAAAAGGTTGTCTACTTTAGCATCACTATTTAGCATATAAGTGTGCCAGTACTGATCAGAAGACAGCTAAGCTTCTAAATTGCTTGCAATAGTTACGTGAAGGGGGTAAGTGCATATTGTACAGGTGCACCACAGCTGCTTTTGAATTTTGTTAACATGGAGAAAGCTGTAGTTTACTTACCAAAGCAAAATGCAACAAGTGATTGCAAAGTCAAAAAGCATAATTTGAGGGGAATCCATCTCTCTTTGCAGATTCCATCCTAGTTCAAACACATCAGAGATCATTCACTCACGCTTCCAAAAAAAGCTGCTGAAATTTTTCTGTTAGATTCAGTATTTTTGCAGAAAGCAATCTGGCCATTTAGAGAATTTCCATAAGAAAAATGCAGGTGCTTTGCTAGTATATTCTCCAAGTTAGGAATACATTAAAAGGTCCTCAGTATCATTTATTTTGTTCAAGTCTTCTGTAAGTGGCTGCTGCATGTGCTTTGTCCACTCAAAATCTAACAGCCTTTAACAGTTCAGGCAATGATATCAAACATTTGGCATTACACTTTGAAAAAAGTTTTTGGGTTTTTTTTCTCCAGTGCTCAAATCTCCCTTCCAATAGGAAAAGGTGGGAAATTTTATAGCAGAAAGTCAGTTTGATTCCCATTTTGCAGTGCAGCACAATCTTCATTAGCTAGCACTGTAACTGATGCATTTCTTCCACTATTCAGTGGTCAGATATTCCTGTCTTATGATTAGGGTTGTTGCATACAGCACTGCAGTTAGTCTCAGTTTTCTTATCCATTTCAGCAAATAAAAAATATTCTCAGCAATATGTATTCCCTTTTGCCCAAGGAGTAGGAGGATATTTTAGCTGTCTTTACATATGAAAAAAGAGGCTCTCTCATTTGAACAATTGATTCTGCAAGTAGAACTGCCATGAAGCTTTTTTACACATGCCACCAGGCTAAACCTCATCCTCTCTGAAAGTGCAAAAATACTAATTTATTTTTCTCTGAAGTCTACTGACAGCTATAGCACAAGTTGAGAGCAAAAAGGTTTTCAGATTCCAAAATAAGAACTAAAAAAAATATTTTAAAGTTCTCAGAAGGGAGCTCTTCACTGCATTTGTAAATCTAGTCTGCCATCATGTGCCAGAAGGTTAAGTAAGCATCAATGTATCTGTAAATAACAGGGATCTTTGTATCAACACTAAAATACACAATGCTCTTCAACCATTGCAAATCAGGTCTCCTGCACACTAAGACATCCTTCAAGGAAGACTGTTTTCCAGTCAGTGGAAAATATATGTATAATCTCTATGAATCCAAATTAAAGTTCAAAAGAATTTTTAAAAGCATATGTGTAATGTTACTGATAAAGGCTATTAGATATATTTCTCACTACATCAAGCAAAGGAATGTAGCACACACTCCCCAAAAAACTAGGTGCTAGATCTTAGGAATAAGAGGTATATTATTACCTTTTCTTGCTCTTCAGCAGAGGATTCTGGTCACTGTCAACAGAAATAAATAGTCATTAAATAACTGTTCTATTACTCCAGTAAATTACCTACATTCTTAAGATGCCATTAAAATCTGCTCTACCATGCTTCTGGCAGTATATGCCTATAGGGAAGGTATTTTTCATAAATTATCCCAAGCAGTGATCTTTATACCAAAAAGCCCATGTTGAAAGTCAATTGATTGCCTCTGAGGAAGAAGTAGCCAGTTCTGTGGACAAGCCAAAACCAATGGACACTGTTCACACCTTGATTTAGCAAGGCTTTTGATCCATTCCTACTTCAAGAGATACAGACGGGGTAGTAAGTCATAAGCTGTGTACAGAACCAGTTGAAAATCAGGCTCACAACTGTGGATAGTGTTCTTCAGATGAGAGAACAATGAAGAGAATGAATATGAAAGAAGAATTAACATGAATGAAGAGAAAGAACATGAGAGAGCAGTGTTCTCCAGATGAAAGAACACACAATAGGACAGACTGGGGGATAGATGAGTGAAGAGCAATTCTGCAGAAAAGCAGCTGGTGGATCACAGGAGATGACAACACTGTGGTGTGCCCTTGTAGCAGAGGTCACCAACCGTATCCTGTGCTGTAGCAGCAAGACAGCAACAAGGATGCCAAGGCAAATAGCTGTTCTCTCTTGATTTGGCACTTGTCAGACTGAGCCTGACGTCCTGCGTCCAGGTCTGAGCTCCTCAGGATTACACACTGACATACCAGAGCAAGTGCAGTGGAGGGCCAACAACGCAATTGAGACTGGAGCACAGAATGACAATGGGTTTGCTCAGCCTCAGGAAGAGAGGAGCCAATTGCTCTCCTTAATGACGTAACAGGGAGGTACAGAGAAGATCAAGCCAGGCTTGGCTCAGAGGGGTGCACACCAATAGCTGACAGGCACTTGGGACTCATTGCACCACAGGAAATTCCAGTCAGATAGCAGGATATTCCTCCCCTCCTATGAAAGTGGTTTGGAGTAAAGGCCCAGCAAGTTAACACAGTCTTCATCCGTGCCTGGTTTTGGCTAGGATAGAGTTAATTTTCTTGAGCCAGAGCACCCTACTCAGATTTCAGCCAGGATGGAGTTAACTTTCTTTCAGCTGGGCGGGGGCACAGCCAGAGTGCCGGGTCCGGATTGGCCACTGGAGTGTTCCATATCATGTGACGCTAAAGAAGGTGGGTTTTCTCTCTGCTTCTGGTTGGTGTGGCAGGATCTACATTCTGTTGGGATAACTGTCGGGGGTGGGGTGGGTATCAGTTGGCGGTAGTGAGCGACCGCATTGTGTGTTACCCGTTTGGATTTTCCATTATTGTTCTGCTACATTACAATCCCTAAACTGTGTTTTATTTCAACCTATGAAGCTTTTTTTTTTCTTTTTATCCCCCCTCTGTTTTCCCAGGTAGGTAAAAGGGCAAGTGACTGGCAGTGTGGTTTTGGCAGCCAGCTGAGTTCAAATCATGGCAGATACATTCAAGGCCCAGACAGAGCAGAGTGATCTAGTGATGTTCTTCCAACCATATTTATTCAGTGATTCCAAATAACATACATCTAAGTGCCTAACATTCATCAATCTACCAAGAATTCTGCTGAAGTTACTTAAGTACTTTTTCCTAGATGAAAACTGTTGCTAAATATATTCAGGGCTGCCACTTTTGTAAGTTATGTTCCTTATCCATTATATTTTGCTATCTGGTTTATTTTATTAGTACCTTTTCCTCATCAGTGAACATTATGAGACAACAAATTCAAACAAAACCTATAGTACCAATTTAACCTTCCCTTTTAAATAAGGTCAAAGCCAGTTTTTCCTATTTCTTACAGTAGAAAACTGTCTATTCACCAGTACTGAACTGCAGCACTACTAAACAGAATTACACTGGTTGCTTGCTGACTTTTACCTCATCTACTGTATTGGGTTTATGTGGCAAGGTTTTGGTAGCAGGGGGGCTGCAGGGTTGGTTTCTGTGAGAAGATGCCAGAAGCTGCCCTGATGTCAGACAGGGCCAGTGCTAGCCAGTTCCACAATGCACCACTGCCAGCCAAAGCTAAGCCAATCAGTGATGGTGATTAAGAAAGGGTAAAAACTGCTGTGCAAAAGCAGTTGGGAGAGACAAGTGAGGATATAGCCACCCTGCAGCCCACACTGGAGCAGTCTGTGAAGGGCTGAAGGGTCTGGGAAGGGCCCATATTGAAGCAGTTCATGAAGGACCCTTTGGTGGGACTCCACACTGGAGCACAGGAAGCCTGTGAGGAGAAAGGAGCAGCAGAGACAATGGAGCTTGGTGAGAAAGTGAAATGGAGCTTGGTAAGAAAGGAGGGGTGGGGTAAAGGTATTTTAAGATTTGTTCTTATTTCTCATTATCCTACTCTGACTTTTGATGGGCAATAAATTAATTTACGTTTCCTCAACTCATCTGTTTACCTGTGACAGTAATTGCAGAGTGATCTCCCTGTCCTTATGTTGACCCGTGAGTCTTTCATCATATTTTCTCTCCCACTGTCCAGTTGAGGAGGGGAAGCAATAGAGCATCTTGGTGGGCACTTGGTGGCTAGCCAAGGCCAACCCACCACATCTACAAGTTATTTCAGAATCTTGAATGATACCCTAACAAACATATTTTTTTAAAAAATTAAATCCTTTTTAATGGTTAAGACATATTTTTAATAGCTTCCATAAAAAGCCTCTGCAGCTGTGTGGCAGCAGAAGGGAAATAAAAAATTAAAATTTCTTCCAGGGAAAGATTTCTGAATGAAAATTCTTTGATGTTCCACTGTACTCAAGTGCTTTAATTTCCCTCTGTCCTCTTCCCTTACCTGCCAGATGAGACATACCAGACAACATAAACATTTACAAAACAGAGTTCTTACCTGATTTTATTTTCCTCCCCTTTCATTTTTTCTTGGCCTCTGCCTCCAGTAGGATCCCATTCAACACAGGTACCTTCAACTTTCAAATTTGCATGAGCTGAAGTAGGGTCCAAACTGAACACTTGACAATGCTCGTCAAAGCAAAATGCAAACCAGTTAAACGGTATAATGCTCTCTCCCAACAGTGCCTAATCATAGAAAATTATAGAACCAATAGCAAAATTGTATCAGAGCACTGTTCAGCTTAATAGAAACATCAGCTTTTTAGTCTGATGCCCTTTAAATAAAGCCCAGCTACCTACCTTCAGTACATAGGTTACATCAAAGTACATTTTTTCATCTTTATAATGCTGCAGTATCAGCAATTAAATTCAGCTAGTACCTTCTGATGGTTACAGCCGACTCCCTAGATTCTTAAAATCATGAATGATTTTTAAATGTGTGCTTATTTTCCATGCTCTGCAGCACTGATTCTCCAACAAGGTGTTTATGACTAATAAGGACTGCATCTTGGAGAATACTAAATTGACAGGATAGCACATACAGGCAGAGTTGAACTGTGAAGTCAGCTGCAGATACAAGAACAGTAGAGGATGCATGCAACTAGAAGAGGCTTGGGATTTGTTGCAGCCAAGTCTGTCATACAAGAAAACAAAACTAATGCAACATGCCAAGTTCCCTAAAGATGTTTTTTTACAGATTATTCTGTAACTGTCCTAACATCATCAGATGTTAGAGTCTGATTCTGAAAGAAAGTATACATGAGATTAAGAGTTTAGAGCTCAACAGTACACAAATCTGAAATACAGTAAGGTAAGCATGTAGACAAGGATACTGAGTTTCTGTGGGTTGATTATTAAAGAAAGTGAACTAAATGTCCACCCAGAAATAACAAAAGTAATATGGGAAGAATGATAACTGTCCAAACAATCAAAATCAGAATTATTTTTTCTGGCACTGGAATAAGGAATGTAAATGGATACTATATATCTGACAATGACTGTTGCTTAAGAGTATCAAAATTGTTTTAGAGAAGTTACCAGAATGCCCATCAACTCGTTTAAATTGCATATAGCTTTGTTTTTATGAGGTAAATTACACAAGTAACAAAATACATATTTTAATTATCCAGTCCATATAATTTTGCCCTTTACACTACAAACCTGGCTACAATTAAAGCCTTAGGATCATTATCATGATAGTTAAGATTTGTGTTCTGCCCCAAAATATCACTTTCAAGAAATTTTTCTTCTAATTTATTTACAAAACAATGTTAGGAAGCTATCTTCAGACCAACCGGTCTCTAACACAATGAATTAATAAATTCAGCAATTTGGAGCTGCCTGTTTTTTGAATATTGACAGTGGTTAGGACCTACAGCTACAAAGTAAAAAAAGTCCTTCTCAGCATCTTCTTTTTCCAGAAAGCCATTACCTGCCACATGCCAAGTACCAATAACCAGCCAGCTACACCATTTAGATGCCCTAAGAGTCCTATCAGTGCTCAGCTGCAATGTCCATCTTCTCTTGCATCTCTGTACTGGGTCTGGCTGAGCCGGAATTGGTTTTCCCCTACAGCAGCCCTCATGGGCTGTGTTTTATGCTGGGAGCTGGCAGGGTGTTGGCAGCACCCTGGTGTTGTGGCTACTGCTGAGCAGTGCTTACACAGCACCAAGGCTCTTTCTGACATTTCCCCCAGTGGGACGGGGTGGGCAAGATCTTGGGAGGGGACACAGCCAGGACAGGTGACCCGAACCCAAACCTGCTTCCTGAGAAGGCCCGACAGCACCTGTCCATGGGAAGGAGAGAATAACTCTGTTTGCTTTTGCTTCCATGTGTGGATCTTTGCTTCACTTTGCTTATATTAAAACTGCTTTTATTTTACCCACAAGGGTTGGTCTGTCTTATTTTCTTTCCCCTCTTTGCCCTGTTGAGAAATCAAAGGGAAAAGGAGGGGAGGGGGGGAAGTGATAGAGTGACTTGGTGGATACCTGGCATTTAGCCAAAGTCAAACCATCACAATGATGTAGCAGCACATAACACTGTCAATCACAGTTCAAAACAACCAATATCAAGCTCTGTTGGAGAAAGTTACCATCACTATCTCATTTTCAGTGTCTGAATGCTAAAAGGCCAGCTTTGTGTCAATAAGCTTCTTAATCCTTTACAGAAATGGTTGTTTTCATTTTCACTTAGGACACAGTTTTCAGCAGTGCTCATTCAGAAGCAGACTGAACATACAAGTTCATATAGGAAGGCAGAACAGTTGTAAGCCAAAACATCTTGCTAACATTTTTTTTTTCCCTCTTCATCTTGCTTTTTGTCTTGCTAAATATTTTTTTTGAGAATGAAGTAGGTCAATGTCAATGTAGTTTCTGGAACGTGCAGCTGAAAGTTAGTGATTTTGTGAAGAAAAAAGAGGTTTGAAGATAAGACAGTAATAATTAAGACAGTTGGGGCCCATTCTTGAAGATAACAGGAACAAGGTTGGGACAAATTACAACAAACCAGCTCAAGACACAACACAGCTGCACACCACCTCCTAAACAAACCTTTGTGAGCATGCATGAGCACTAAGGTCAATCAGCAGACACAGTGAGGGAAGACTACCAATGACCACCAGGGACCCCTCGAGACCACCACCCAGCAGGAAAACACATGTGTAATTAGGATGCAGATATTGCAATTAGTTCCAGGAAATCTAATACATATGTAATTCATTTATCAGAAAAATTACTAATATGTATAATCCCACTGTATATTAGCTGCCACTGATAGATAGGGAGGCATGCTCACCTTGGTGAAGCTATTAGTGTGTGCGCCCATCACTGCAATAAAGAATGTCTGCCTTCTAAAACTCCAAAATGAGTCTTAGAGAATTCCTCTGCCAGCCTTTATGGTAAAACAGTGAGTGCAGGGTTTTTACTACCTCTAAGGTTAGAGTCTTTCATATTTTACCTTTGATTTCTAGAGTCATGGGATCAGAGTAATCCCCTGTTGCAGCTTTGTTGCAAGCTCATACTCTAAAGTTGAAGTAGTTTGAATCAAACTTCAGACCTAAAAAGGGAATGTTTAGAAAACTTGAACTGATGTTAATTACTGACTGAAATGCTGGGGTTTCAACCCCAAGCCCCATATTAAGGTTGACATATGGGTGATTCCCACAGCCCTCCACAAAGGTGGGGTGAGTTTGCCTTTAGGCTTCCCTCCAGGGTGCAGCTGGACTTGCACAGAGAGCCATTGGGTAAATGAGCCCCAGGTGTCTGCATTAAGTAAACAGAGGTCAGGTGTCCCACTTAGGGATAAAAGCTGGGACCACTTGCAGGAAGGGGCAGTGTCTGTCTGTGAGGTGGATGCACTTTGTGGAGTTTCCTGTTGGGGAAAGACCTCCTGCCTCCCTGGGACTGGGCTCCAGTCAGGTCTGGCTTTTGTAAACGTGGGCTGTGTGGAGATTCAGTGTGTGGCTTCCTTGGTCTTATGTATTTGGCTTGTTGACTCGGTTGTCTCCTGCCCTTTCTATGGGAGACTGCATTTCACCATTTGTTCCACCCATTGTTGGTCATGTGGTGGTGTTGTTGGGGTCAGTGGGATTGATGTCAATTATGTATAATCTGACTGATTTGTTTGTACCCCCAGCGCTCACCCATGGACTGACCCTTTTGTATCAAATACAATTTGGTTATTGGTTCATCTTTATGCTGGCTGTGTCCTTTATGCTAGGCTTAATAATTGGAAAACCACTGACTTTTAATTTTTACAAGACTAATATCTGTTCCACATAGCTGTCTTCCATTTATCTTAATCTGCAAAAAATAAGCTTAAATATCAGTCTCACTTCACTTAACACATGATTTTTTTTTTATTACGAAACTTGAAAGTCAAAATAAAAGGCAGAGCCATTATTGTACAAAGCATCCCAAGACTAATGTGAAACAACGGAAGCTTTGTTACATACAGGAAAATGGGTATATGGCAAAACTTTCAAGCATAAAGAGTCATATCAATATTCTTGGGTATGGAGTACAAAAAACCTTTACCTGACAGTACATCTCAGTAGTTTCAATAGAGTCTCTCAGTTCCCAACTATGTTAATCTCTTACTCGAGGAAGATGTTCAAAGTTGTTTTTTCTATACTCCAGTAAAAGTGATCAATTCTGCTGTCACCTTCAGGCATTCTCCACGATACTCTTATGTAGTTAGAGCAACCAGACATGCTCTGACATCTATCTCTGGAGCTGTAGGGAACGTAGAAAGACAAATACACAGATCAGTTTAAAGAAGAGAATGAACTTAATATCAATCTGTTCTTCTTGGATTCTAAATCCAGAAGATCAGAAGTTGCCCTTGGCCCAATAACACTGATTCCTTTTAGAGGATCTAGCCCATTAGAAAAGCACAACTGAAGACTAGGCGTATCACTTTCACTTAATATGTGTGGGAATATAACACAAGATTGACAAAGAGGACTATAAACATGCTCAAGTGATTTGCAGCTGGGGTGTCAAAAAACCCACATGTATCATACTAATTGTTTAGTTTTGTGTGCTTGACAGATAGCACATCCACATTTAGATAACACAGGCCTGTGATAGACTCAGAGGCATTGTATTGAACATGCTTGAGGTTCCTGCCCTGCTGTTGGCAAGATCAAAGCACAGTGGAAAACTATGCCTTTGAAAAATCCCTGATACACAGGCCAAAGCAGCAGGTTCAAGATATTTTTTTCTTCTCTTTTCTGGCTAGCAAGGACTACACTCCATGGTGCCTAGGTCCCCACTCGCATGCCTCTGCCTTGATGCTGCTGTGGAGATGGCCTGGGGTCACAAGGTAATGAGAATAAATTTACTCCTTGCATTTTGTCTGTGGTTGTTCCTTCAGCCTGCCTGTTTTGGCTCACACAACATGTGTTTTACAAAACAAGAAATCTGCATTAGCTCTAGAATAAACACTTGCATCACATTTTCCAGATGTTTGTGTTGTCAGTAAGGTGGGATGATCCCCTTCTGTAAGCAGTAAGAAGGAATGCTAGAGGAGAGTTGACTTACAATTATGAACCTACAATTTAGAATATACTACACAGGAAGAATATTAAGCACCAAGCTTTTATTTGAGTCTCTGGAAGGTAAGTACAGCTGCAACCCTCAAACAGTATCACTTGTTTACTTCAACAACTACAGACGACTGACAGTGTAATTTCCACTAGCCAGTCAGCAGTTACCTAGTTCTCTTCCCTTTTCATCCTTTGTCTTGAAGGGGAAAGGATTCCTAGGATTTACTAAAGAAAAGACTGAAGTTTTGTTTATAGACAACAGAAGTCTATCTCCATGAAATCAAAGAGCACTTAAGTCATTGGAAAATGTTTTTCAAAAGAAGACATTTACATAGTGCTTTCATAGTGTCCAAAGTACATTCAGGGAAGACTTTTGCTGGAGGGAGAGAAAAAGATGTTTTATTGTCTGCAGGTTTTGGAGGAAGGATCAGCAAAAGCCTCTTTGTTTCAACCTTTACAATAGCTTGAAATAGATATAAAAGAGGCCTGCAAGTCACAGAATCACAGAATCAACTAGGTTGGAAAGGACCTTGAAGATCATCTAGTGCAACTGTTAACTTAGCTCTGACAGTTCCCAACTACACCAGATCCCTCAGCACTAAGTCGACCCAACTCTTAAACACCTCCAGGGATGGAGACTCCACCACCTCCCTGGGCAGCCCATTTCAAAGCCTAACAACCCCTTCTGGAAAGAAATGCTTCCTAATATCTAGCCTAAACTTTCCCTGGTGCAACTTGAGGCCATTCCCTCTTGTCCTGTCACTTTCTACTAGGCTAAAGAGGCTCATCCCCAGCTCTCTGCACCCTCCTTTCAGGGAGCTGTAGAGGGTGATGAGGTCTCCCCTCAGCCTCCTCTTCTCCAGACTAAACACCCCCAGTTCCCTTAGCTGCTCCCCGTACGACCTGTGTTCCAGACCGTTGACCAGCTTTGTAGCCCTTCTCTGGACACACTTGAGTCATTCAATGTCCTTTTTGTAGTGAGAGGCCCAAAACTGCCAAACTTTAGCCAAAATACTGATCAAAGACCAGAACATTTTTCTAATAGATAACTGTTTACCATTTAGCACAGACTCCAAAGTAGAAAGTTTTGAAAATGTGACTGTCTCAAAGAGAATATGGTGCAAGCTTCCAATTGTTCCATATTACTAGGCAAATAAATAGAAGTGACTAGAGAAGAGCTTAAAACTTATTTTACTAGTCAAAAAAATTGGATGAGACAAAACAAAAGTTGTATCACTTTAAACAAAATCAGGAAGTATGAAAAATCTAAAGCACTGTAGAATCAGGATCATGGTTTTTTATACTTAGAAATTTGAAACTTAAACCTTTAATTTAAAAGGTCCAAAAACTTTTCTGCTTGACAAGATCCACTCATTTCCTCCAAAGTGCATTTTCACATGTTAAATATTGCTCAGAAGGCATTTCCAAATAGCAGTGAACAAGCTCAATGTTCTGATTTCATATCTACCTCCAATCTTATCAAGGGATGAAGAAGTGTTTAAATTGCAGACACCATATTGCTTTGGAACATGCAAGTATCAGATCATGCTTACCAGATACACTGAAGCACAGCTCTCATTTCCACTCCTGAAATCTTAGTTCAGTCCTTATTCTGAATACTAAAACACTCCTGTACTAAAAAAAAAAAAAAAAAAAAAAGAAAAAAAAAAGAAAAAAAAAAGAAAAAAAAAAGTACAAATCTCTTATATAGTTCTAACTCTAAAGACATCAGGTCATGCTTGAGAATTTGAGTAACTCTGCTTCGGACAGCACACAGGTCCTAATTCCTGCTTTAAAAAAAAAAAGAGATTCTTAACTAGAAAGTAATATACACACCACAAAACAAAGTTAACTGCAAATACTTGTATCCAATTTACACCCACATACCTGTGGCACCTTTAGAACATCTCATAGCTCACAGGAAGTGATACCCATTAAGTACTTCACTAGTATGTAAGAGAGATTGTGTGCTAACTAACAGAACATTAAAGAATTGTGGAAAAAAAAAAAGTCGTGTAGTGAAGAAGAGGGAGGAAATAGGAACTTGAGTATTAAAAATGTAAGCATGTTGAGAGTCACAAGCATTACAAATTTGGGATAGAATACAATTCTGATACTGAACTGAACATTGTAATAGAGATGGCTCAGTTGATTTCCCAAGACAGAGTTGACATTCTGAAATTCAGTGTGAGCTAGCAGATTCCACTGATTGGCCAGACAGATAGAGTAAATCTCTCCTTATGAAAGAATAATCTTCTCATGAGCAGGAAGAGAATGCCAAGTAGTCAGCTTCAGACTGCATTTTAACTTTTATTTAGTCACCAATCTTAGACAGAGAACCAGCAACAGCTGGTTTAGATCACACAGCATTTCAAGAATCTAGAGGAGTAAGAGGATGCTTATTACAGATAGTAAGTATTAAGATTCCTATCATTGCCACTATCCCACTGATTTGTTAAGGACAGTATATCTTTACCCTTAGAAAAGAAAAATTAATTTCTATAGTAATTTATCATTCTACACAAAACTTCAGAGAATTTAGACAATCAGACCCTTCATTGAAAACCTGTAAATTGAAAGCTGGACTATTTGGTCCATAAGAGCAACATATGCTGGAAACATGCTGTGACCTGTCTTTCAAAATACTATGCATATCACAGCAACTTTTCTGAACCAGGTCAGACTCTCAGAACATAGTTATAATTCTTCCAAGTGAAGAAAAATGGCATTTAGCATTTATTTTGAAAGATTAAAGTTTTATTTCTAAACAATAGTTTGAAGGCACAGTTCAAAGAAAAGCTACCAGAAATAGAAATTTCACTAACATTAGTCTGAGTGATGCCAACAGAAATATTCCAACAGATACAAGACTTTTTATACTCAAAAGGAAAATTAGATAACAAAAGTCTGTAAAGTACTTAAAAAACCCCAAACAACAAGATTGTCTTACAATTTAAAGGGACCAAGTCAGCTTGAAACATTATTAAATTTCAGCCATCAGGTATTAATAATAAACCAGAAGTTTATTATTAATAATAATAAGATAATGTATTTTATATATATACACTTAAAGAAATATTAATAACTATAATAACAATAATAATAGCCACTGCAGAGCTCTACTTCCCTGCACTAAAAATATCTTTCTCTTTATTAAGGTAAGAAAGGCCAACATTCAGCAAAAAAAAACCCTATATGAGAAACATAGAAGTTTCTAGTTCTCCCTCAAAAGTTGTCATGTCTGTCCTGGTTTGAGTGAGTGGCAGGTGTTTCTGGTAGCAGGGGAGGAGGCTACGGTGGTGGCCCCCTGTGAGAAGCTTCTTGAAGTTCCCCAGCTCCAAGTTGGACCCACCTTTGTGCCAAGGCCAGGCCAATTAGCTGCACCTCTGCAATAATGTCTTTAAGAAGGGAAACCTGGGAGGAGGAGTTGGAGTTGTGAGGAGAATGTCTGTGTGAACACTAAGGTCAGTGGAAGAAAGCAGGAGAAGTGAAAGAAGTGCACCAGAGCAGAGATTCCCCTGTATCCTGTGGTGAGACAGTAGTGCTGCCCCCCTGCCACCAATGGAGGTCCATGGTGGAGCAGAGGCCAACTTGCAGCCTGTGGAGGACTGCACACTGGAGCTGGTGACTGCTCCCAAAGGAGGCTGGGACTCTGTGGGAAGGAGGCCTTGCTATAGTAGTAGTTCCATGCTGGGAGGGCTGCAACATGTGGGGATGACCCATGCCAGAGCAGCTAGGGAAACACTGCAGCCCATGGGAGGAACCCATGTGGGAGAGAGATTGCAGAGGACTGTCTCCTGTGAGGGGGAAGCTGCACTGGAGCAGTGGGAGAATCCCAGAAGTTGTGTCCTCCCTCGATGAGGTGGAAGAAGTGGCAGGACTGACTGTATCTCTCATTTCTTGCCCACTGGGGAGGAAGGAGGTAGAGATATCAGGAGTAAAGCTGAGCATGGGAAGAAGGAAGGGATGGGGGAAGGTGTTTACAAGGTGTGGTAATGCTTCTCACAGTGACTGTTAAGTACTGTTGTTGTTAGTGTCTGTATTAAATTTCTGTTCTTTTTTACTTCCCCTAGTAAGTCTGTCTTTTGCCCACAGCCTAATGGATAAGTCATCCCTCCCTATCCTTACCTCAGTTCTTGAGCCTTTTGCTTTACTTTTTCCTTCAAGTGTGGGGCGGAAGGGGGGAGTGAGTGACAGCATGGTGCTCAGTTGGTCTCTGATCTCAAACCAGGACATGTTTCAACAATCACTTAGGAAAGAGTCAACCAATTTAATTATTTAAGATGACTATGACCCTTTCAAAATAAATACATTTTCAAGAATAAGATTAAATCAAAGACAAAAAAACCAGACTTTGTACTGTACCTCTCTGTGAGGTGTCTGGTAGCCTTGAAGCATTTCACGGAGAAGAAAGAGAAAGTAGTTAGTATTTCTAGGCAAATATCAATGGTGGTAACATGCAAGAAGGCTGAGAACAATCTCAGCTGTATTGCTCAGATTTGAAGATCAAAATGACAACATTCACAAAATAAATTTTCCCATAAAGCATGTGAATAGTATTGGTTAGAGCTGCAACAACGTATCACCTGGGGAAAAGCTGATCTAAAGAACCACACCAAACCAATTCCAAATGACTCAGCTTCCTGGTTGTGACTTTGCTGCTTCAAATTTCTCTTAATTAGTCTTGTTACTCTTCATCCCATTTTCAAAGAGCTACACCATCAAGTCAGTATAACTTATTTCCCATAGTATTTTCTGTGAAGTGCTTATTAGTGGCATGTAACCATACCTGACTTGTCTGGCTATACATCATACAGGATGTATACTCTGACAAACAAGAAAGGACTTGCTTCAACTTTCTCTGAAAGTTATTGTCCTATTCCAACAATACTTCCCAAAAGGCTCTCTCCATATGTCACTATCCAAAGCCACAAAACATAGTTTTTCCCAGCATTTACATGATACTGCTGAAGCAGATACTGAAGCCATGATGAAATATTTCAAAGGTAACTATTAACTGGCATTTGGAAAGAAAAAAAATCCATCTTTCACCAAGAACTGCTAACTTAAGACAAAATATTATTGTGGAAGTAGTGATGGCTTAGTTAGGTCTGTTGAATCCATGGTGGAGTTAACATTGTTACTTGTTCTAGTTCCCATTCAGCTGAAATACTTTTGTAACTGATTTGTTACTTATTTGAGATGATTTTAATGATTTCTAGTGATTTGGATTTAAATAAGGAATGATTTAGAATAACCATACAACCAGTTATGCTGCTACAAAGTTCTTTGTAAAGTCCCAGGCTAAGGCCACGTAGGCTGTTAATAATCATTAACCTGATTTCTATTCAAAGAAAAAGACTCATGATGAGGTACCATTGTTAGACTGTTCAGTAGGGACAATTTATAGCCCTGTAGACCAGGTGTTCTAAAAGTTGTATTGTGAAAGGGCCTCGAAGCATATTAAAATCACAATGTGAGCCAAAGTCCTTGAGTCAGGGATATTGGAGGGTCTTTCTTTTAGGTCAGTAGTCTGTAGTGGTCCCAAAAGCAGTGTCTCCAACTCATTTCAGGACTCAAGTGTGCATAACTGGAAAGACATGGGAATAAGAAAATGAGTTACAGGAGTTAGCATGTTTATATATGAGAACTTGATTAATATGTATTACTGTATCCTATATAATCAGCATGCTACATAAGTCAGGTGTGTGTTGGTGGTGAGACAACTCCCCACGCACCCGGCCATTAATAAAGGAGTGTCTGCTTATCTACATCCCATTGGTGTAGGTAAGTGCTTTTATCCCATTTTGGTGATATTTTCCCTTCCAAACAGGAGACGAGAAACATCAGGTAGCTTCCCAGTTTAAAGTCAAACAAAACTGGAGGACTCCCACATTTTTCAGTACATACAAAGCACACACAATGTAAAAAAAAAAAATAAATAAAAAATCAGTTGACTGTTATAAAGCCAACTTTATATTCTTAAAGTGAAAGTGGAGAAAAACAAGGTATAGAAATAATTCATCTTAAGAGGTAGCTTTATTTTACCTCAAACCATGGTTATTGTAGAAACTTGACTGATTTTCCTACATGACAGCTGTAGACAAAACAGAGCTACTTAAAAGCCTTCTTCATAGCCTTTACACTTTCTGGAATATGTGGTACCCTGGACTAAAAGAACAGTCTTCTGCAAGACAGTTAAAATTAAAAAAAAAAATGACTCAACAATAGAGGGTTTTTTTACTATTAAGCAGGTATTCTTTATTAGCAGTGCTGGGGTCGCCCTGGGGATTCTCAACCGTAAGGGCTCCCAAGAACCAGCAAGTGACATCAGTTTACATACACACAAATCATACATATTCATTAGATTTCCTGGAAAGAGGTGTCTTATGAGATCCTGGAATTCACTTACATAGTCCGAGCATGCATAGTGAAAATAGGGTGAGGGTCTTTGGTGGTCGAGGGAAGAAGTAAGTAGTCTTCTTCACAGTGTTCACTAGTTAAGCCTCTTTCCAGAGCATGTGCTGTGAAGTAAAGTCCAGGTGTCTTCTTCCTAAATTTGCGAGATCATCCTCCCTAGATAGGGTCTTTGTGTCCTTTTGTTTAAGTCCCCCTTACTTTAGTTTGCCCATTCTAGGAGTTGCCCAAGTGCCCACTGAGGGCTTTGAGTCTGCGATCAGTGGTTATATAAGGGAGCGTTTTACTCTTGTCTAAACAGACAAAGAGGCCTAGGGAAACAGTTAAGGAGTCCTTGGCAAATAAACACAAGCAAACCACAAGCAAAGTGTTCATGCATCACAGTTTAGTCTTAAATGATGATTGTCAGAAATTCATTTGTTTGAGCCCTTTCATTCCCCCCTTTTCTTTTGAGGGTATAGTGCTTATAGTTATCTCCCTCATTTAAATCAATTTATTATATTGTGAATAGCAGTTACAACACTGAATTGTCAAACAAGCCGCTACAATCATCACAGCTATCCCTATAATCGATACAAATAATTCTTTAACCATCTGAAGTTTAGCAACCATGAAGTAAGCTTGTTCCATATTTCTTCAAAGCCTAAGGAAGTATCGTTCTTTTGTATCTCCTGCAAAATACCTAATTGTTGCAATTTTATTCCTAAAACTACATTTATTTTCCTGTTTCATCTATGCATATACAACAGCTAGAATTCACAACTGTGCACACTTCCCCATGTGAGGCCAACATTATGTCTCACTATCAGCACTCCAAATCAGGAAATAATTTAATTCAGTAACACTTCAGTAACCTCTCTTGCCTTATTAGTTCTGCATGGGAATGCCTCTGGCCAACCTGACAAGGTATCCATTAACACCAATAAGTACCAATACCCCCTTTTCTTGGGCATTCAGAAAAAGCGATTTGTTAAAGTTGTCCCAGACTATTACCTTTCCCTATAACTCCAGTTTGAATTTTACTTGACCTATTTGGGTTGTTTTTTAAACAGATTTCACATCTTCAGGTTACTTGTTTCACAGTAGTGTATAAATTTCATCTTACTATTTTTTTGATTTAGCTGCTTGTATAGAGCATCTGTTCCCCAATATGTTTTCTTATGTTCGTCCAAAACTAGCTTCCATAGTATGTTAGAAGGCACTATTGGTCGCTCATCTGGAACAGAAAACCATCTCTTTTTTTATTACTCTTTAGATCATTAATCAATTTTTATCCTCCTTTGAATATTCAGGTTTCAAATCTGAGTTTAGGATTGAAAGTTTACTGTCTGAGATCAAAGCTAATGCTATGGTTTCAGTCATTTCTGCTGCCTGTCTGGCCTCCCAACCTGCCAAATTATTTCCAACTTCCTGTTCAGTGTTACCTTCTTGATGCCCTCAGCAATGCATGATGGCTATGTTTTCAGGGAGTTTTATGGCTTCTAGCAGCCTTAAAATTTCCTCCTAATGTTTTGTTTGTTTTCCTTGTGCATGAGTAATCCTTGTTCTTTCCATACGGCACCATGAGCATGTACTACTCCAAAAGCATATTTCAAGTCTGTCCATATATTAATCTTTTTCCCTTTTGACAGCTCTAAAGCTCTGATCAAGGCAATTATTTTAGCCTTCTGAGGTAGAAGTCCCTACTGGCAATGGTTTAACTTCAATTACTTCAGAAGTGGTGGTCACAGAGTATCCGGCCTTACAGTTTCCTTGTTTTATGAAGCTGCTTCCATCTGTGAACCAGGTGTCCTCAGCATCCTCAAGTGTTGTTCTTTTAAGTCACGTCTACCGGAATAAACAGCTTCCATGGTCTCCAGTCATGGGTTACAGGCTCTGGTCCCGCTGAGAAAAGAGGCTGGATTGTTTGGTATTTTAAAATTGTTTGGTATTTCTAAAATACCAAACCCGGATGGTTTGGTATTTTAGAAATCTGGAAGAAAAGCCAGTGGCCTCCCTTTTTTTCCAGGATGGCCAAGACAGTGTGGGACACCAATACCATCATCTTTGGGCCCATAGTAAACTTCTGGGCTTCTTGAATGTTGAGAACAACTGCTGCAACTGCTCTCAAACATCAGGGCCATCCTTGGCTCACTTCATCCAGTAGCTTAGAAAAGTGAGTAACTGATTGCTTATAGGGTCCCAGCTGTTGGGCCAGCACTCCCAGTGCTGTGCCTTGTCTCTCATGTGAGAACAACCAAAAGGGTTCAGAAACATCAGGGACGCCCAAGGCAGGAGCTCTCATCAATTTCTTCTTCAATTGTTCAAACATCTTTCTAGCCTCTCCGGTCCACATTAATCTTTATGGGTTTACCTTTAGCAAGCTATACAACGGTTTTACCAAAAGTCCATAATTATTTATCCACAGTTGGCACCAACCTGTCATCCCAAGAAGAGTTTAGAGTTCTTTTACACTCTTAGGTTCGGGCGTGCGACAGATGGCCTCTTTTCTCTCCGATCCCAGTTCTCATTGTCCTCCCAAAATCCTGAATCCTAAATAGGTCACTTGCTGATGGACCAATCGAGCTTTCTGCTGAGAATCAATATCCACTAAATCCCAGAAAATTAAACAAACTGACAGTCCGTTGTACACAATCTTCCTTCGTCCTTGTAGCTATGAAAAGGTCATCTACATATTGTAGTAAAGTTCCTTCTGGTGAGGGAGGGGTCCAGGTTTCACGTTCCTGAGCCAATTGATTCCCAAAGATAGTGGGACTCTTTTTAAAACCCTGTGGTGACACTGTCCAGGTTAACTGTGTTTTTCTCCCTGTTATCAGGGTTTTCCCATTCAAAAGTAAATAATTTTTGGCTTTCTGTTGCTAAGGCCAGGCAGACTTTACATCCAATACTGTAAACCATACTTGATCTTTCAATTTAGTTAATAAAGTATAAGGATTTTTCAGCACAAGATAAAGGTCAAATCATTAATTGATTTTGTTTATTGAACTTAAATCCCAAATTATTCTACAGCTCTTGCCATTGGATTTCTTTACATATAAGATAGGGGTATTATACTCTGATTCGTATTCAATTAACAGTCCGAGTTGCAAAAATTCATCAATAATTTTTTATCCCTATTCGATCTTCTGCACACAAAGGATATTGTTTAATCCTCACCAGAGAAGCTCCTACTTTTAATTTGAGTTCTATTAATTTGGTATTCTGAGTCTTACCTGGTATTCCAGAAGCCCACACTCCTGGATATACCTGGTCCAAAATTTCACACACAGAATCATCTAGGTTGGAAAGGACCCTGGAGATCATCTAGTCCAACCATTCGCCTAGCACAGTTCCCACCTACAGCATATACTTAAGCTCTAAATTGACCCTACTCTTGAACACCTCCAGGGATAGGGACTCCACCACCTCCCTGGGCAGCCCATTCCAACGCCCAAAAACCCATTCTGTAAAAAAATACTCCCTAATATCTAGTCTGAACTTTCCCTGGAGCAACTTGAGGCCATTCCCTCTTGTCCTGTCACTTTCTACTAGGCTAAAGAGGCTCATCCCCAGCTCTCGGCAGCTTCCTTTCAGGTAGCTGTAGAGGGCCATGAGGTCTCCCCTCAGCCTCCTCTTCTCCAGACTAAACACCCCCAGTTCCCTTAGCTGCTCCTCGTACGACCTGTGTTCCAGACCCTTGACCAGCTTTGTAGCCCTTCTCTGGACATGTTCAAGTAACTCTATGTCCTTTTTGTAGTGAGGGGCCCAAAACTGAACACAGGAATTGAGGTGCGGCCTCACCAGTGCCGAGTACAGGGGCAAGATCCCTTCCCTGTCCCTGCTGGCCACGCTATTGCTGACACAAGCCAGGATGCCATTGGCCTTCTTGGCCACCTGGGCACACTGCTGGCTCCTGTTCAGCCGGCTGTCAATTAGCACTCCCAGGTCCCTCTCTGACTGGCAGCTCTCCAGCCACTCCTCCCCAAGCCTGTAGTGCTGCTGGGGGTTGTTGTGGCTCAAGGGCAGCCCCCGGCACTTGGTCTTATTGAAACTCCTCCAGTTGGCCTCAGCCCATGGCTCCAGCCTGTCCAGGTCTCTCTGCAGAGCCTCCCTACCCTCGAGCAGATCAACACTCCCACCCAACCTCGTGTCATCTGCAAACTGACTGAGGGTGCACTCGATCCCCTCATCTAGATCATCAATAAAGATGTTAAACAGAAGTGGCCCCAAAACCCAGCCCTGGGAGACACCACTTGTGACCGGTCGCCAACTGGATTCAACTCCATTCACCACAACTCTCTGGGCCCGGTCATCCAGACAGATTTTTACCCAGCAAACTGTGTGCAATTGTCCAAGCCTCGAGCAGCCATTTTTCCCAGGAGAATCCTGTGGGAAACGGTGTCAAAAGCCTTGCTAAAGTCAAGGTAAATTACATCCACAGCCTTTCCCTCATCTAATAAGCAGGTCGCCCTGTTGTAAAAGGAGATCAGGTTTGTCAAGCAGGACCTGCCTTTCATAAACCCATGCTGACTGGGCCAGAGCATCTGGTTGTCCCTCATGTTTTGTGTGATGGTACTCAGGATGAGCTGCTCCATCATTTTCCCGGGTACCGAAGTCAAGCTGAGAGGCCTGTCATTTCCCAGATCATCCTTCTGACCCTTCTTATATCTGGGTGTCACACTGGCCAATTTCCAATCTTTTGGGACCTCCCCGGTCAGCCAGGGGAGGTAAATGATAGAAAGTGGCCTGGTGAGCACCCCAGCCAGCTCCTTCAGGTATTCTGCTCTCCTTTTCAGTCTATAACAAAGACAAACTTAAAAATTCGATTACTTGGGCTTCCTTTATTTTGAACTCAATTCCGTCGACACAAAACCCCAATCTTTGCTCCTGGTTGTTCTAACAGGTCTCTCCCTAATAATGGTTTAGGGAATCCAGGCAAATAAAGAAACTTATTTATACCTATTTGTTTTCCTAATTTCTTCTTTATAGGTTGCATAAAGAAAGCCTTTTCAGTCTGGCCAGTTGCTCCATCCACATTACAAAATCTCTGTCCATTAGGTATTAAATGTTGGCTCAGAACAGAGTAAGAGGCTCTCCTTATCCCTGTTCCCTAGCATTATTGTAACCAGTGGATCTGCTCGGGTAGATTTCTCAGGTCCCCGTCATTATATTTCAGCAATCACTTCAGGCTTTATTTTTCTTAGTTTAGGACATTCCTTTCTCCAATGTCCTTGCACTCCACAATAAGCACACTGATCTGACTGCAGCGCTGTTCGGAAACTTCCTCAAGCTCCCACAAGAGGTCCTCCTCTACCTCTGTCTCCAGGGAGCCTCTGAGGTCCCGCTCTTTGTTCTAATGCTGTAACTCTTGCCGTAGCTATAGTTCTACTTATTTTCTTCATCTCTCCGGTCCTTCACTTTTACACATCTTCCTCCAATACTACATGCTGAACAATATCGCTTCAACTTTCCTTGTTACCTCTTTATCCTTTTCTAAAGCCAAGACAAGAGGATCCTGGGGGCCAAATTTATACTGCACTTTTTGCCATTCAGGATGATTTCTTGAGGTGAAAAACATATCTGCATGCATCACCTCATCCCACTTTTCTTCTCATCTTAGGAACAACATCAATTGCAGCAAAATATCATATTTTAAAGTATCATTCCTGAGCCATTTTTCTTCATCCTCTAATTTATACAATGGCCACCACAGATTACAATACTTTATCAAAGTCTTTCCATTAGTTACATGACCTGTGACCATTATATATTCTTCCAATGTTTATTTCTATTCCTCCAACCACAAACCACCTTTACCACGTACAAACAACATTCTCTGTTTTCCCAGGAAGTCTAGACCTGACACTTGGGGCAGTCAATATCCTGCCCAAACTTGACCCAAAGCTTTTGCTCACACCACATTTAAAACAAACAAACGTTTACAATAATTTTCCGGGTGTAACAGACACCACTTGCATTCCCACATTCATTCAAAATTATGTATTAAGATCACAACAGTTATTTATCAATTGCTTCATCCTTCTCTGGCTGTGTCCCTCATGGGATAACAGAACCGAGGATCCAGAACCCGCATTCACATCATACTTATTTTTATGTCTCTCTCACACAAAATCATGCAAATTCAGAATACAAAGCAAGTCAGTAGCTGTTAAACTTTAAAATTTTAAACCATTTATTTCACAAACTTCTGTTTGCTTTTCAGGCAAACAGAGGTATATAGCATATAAAGTTACCAAATACAAACACTTGTTTTACCAAACATTTATTCACTACAAATTCTGAGGAGATGAACAGAGGCACTCAGGGAACTCATCATCATAAGCCACCCCTTTCTAGGAAATCTAATGAATATGTATGATTTGTGTATATGTAAACCGATGTCCCTTGCTAGTTCTTGGAAGCCTTTATGGTGAAGAATCCCCAGGGTGACCCCAGCACTGCTAATGAATACCTGCTTAACAGTAAAAAAACCTTTACTGTTGAGTCAACTTCTCTGTTTCAACAGCTTTGTCTTGATCCGGGGGGGGGGGGGTTCAATATGATCCCAAGAGCAAGATTAAGACATAAATGAGGTCAAATGCTGTACACCCAAAATAGTTTTTATTAATAAAAGTGAAGAGTAGTAGTGATAGGACAGAATGGAAGGAAAAGACAGAAATCAAGCAAGCACCCAGAACAGAGTTGCAAGAATAGTCACCACCATGGATCCAGCAGTGCCCCTTTGGTCCTCAGTCTTCAGTGCTTTGGTGGTGGGCACACACAGAGCAAAGTTTTCTGTTGCATTGTATCAGCTGATTAGCATTATCTGCCCACCTTTATTTTTTCCTCTGGTCCCAATAGGTTTTTGCTGACTTAATGCTTCTTGAGCAATCATTGTCTTCTGGGGTGGAAATGTTCACCTCTTATCAGTTCATTAGCAATGCATGCATGGTGTCTGGTGTACACAACAGAGCCACAAATGGCTACACCATGGACCCAGTGATAAACATTTGGTTTCACTCAGTCCATGTCTCCCCCTCTGAGGCTTATCTAAGGAGTCTGACAGTGCAACTGCAAGGGAGTGGGCAGTGCATCCTTTGATACACTCCTGCTTCCTTAGACTAATCCAAATGCCACAGCTTGTCCTTGAGGTTTGCACAGACAGCTTTGAGACAGTCATTTGACATTTCAGTCTTTCACAAGCTTGCATGAAGTTCTGCAAAACAACCCTCCATGGATGGCTGCAGCTAGAATACAGAGACTATGTAAGTGTCATGTAAGAGCCCTGGGCAACTGACAGATCACTTGCTGCAGCTTTGAATGCTGGCCACCACACATTTTTTAAGTCTTGGCTCAGGTTTATAGAGAATTATTTCACCCTCACCTTCTGGGTTCACTTACTTATATCAGTGCAAGTTTGCTTAGCACTAACAGTTGTCCAGGAGAAGGCATTCCTTTCCCTCCCCCCTCACTCTAAATAAGAAAAGAACTTATTTTATTAGACATTGTGTAAAAAATCAAGACTATAGTGCTTGATTTGGCCTCCTCAACAAAACATTACATGTATTTTTACATGCATCTTTACCCTGAGTTTTGGTATTCTGGGTAAGTTGGCAGGGTCCAGTACAATAATGCAAATGATATTTCAAATTAAGACAAGTATCAACATCTGTCTTACGCACATCTGTTCAATATTCTGCCATTAAGAATTTTGCAGGCTCCTTCAGGTTCAGTGACTGCATAGCAAGTTTCAGCAGATCCTCAGAACTCTCTAGAGCATTAATACACTGGTCAACCTGATTCTGAAGAAAAAGCAAAAAGTACAGATAATTGATGTATTCACATTTTAAAAGTGGTTTATAAACTACCAGTGTTAGAATTCTCTCCATGACTTTACTATGCATTTGTAACAACTTACTACCTTATCAAGGCTATTACTTCTGACACATTGTGTTAACTAGAACTTCACTGTGCTTTGACAAGTGCACAGTGATACATGGCACATCCTCTAATTCAAAGGGGAAAAAGTTGAATAGGTGATTAAGTCTGACTTAAAAGCCAGTTTTCATTTTATGGCCTGTTTCTCTCAACATCAGAATTTCAGAAGCAACGAATGCTTACACCTGTGTGCACTATAATTTCTACATAAAGAACTGCACTTCATCAATGAACTAATACTGTTTAATGTAGCAGTAGCCTTGAAAAAGGAAATTATCTCCAACCAGCTAAGTCTGCTTCTATGTAGCCACTCTCCACCTGTAACCTCTACAGGTAATACCACTTCCTTTCTACCTAATGTTGAGAACATATGTATGCTAGAGACCATGAAGTAGCCTAGAAGAAAGGACCAGAGAAGTACTTACATCACAGACAACATTTACCTTACATTTACTGCATTTCTTGCAACACTACTAAAATCTCACTTTCAGTTGAGATTTAAGATAGCAGCTTAAAACTGCTTCTACTCAGCTGCAGAAATTTACAGATATAGTTACCTGCAGAGTATGAAGTTTCTAAGCCTCTTCTTATCGAATACTGTTGGTCATACACCACTTCATCTTATCCAACACAAAACACAGACCATCAAATTCCTTCTCCAAATCAGTGACTGCATTAGAAGAGCTCACCTGAGAAGGGAATTGAAACTGCTGCAATTTATATTGGAAACAATGCAGACTAGTCTTTCACACTGAAGATCACTGTTTGCCCAAGCATATTTTGCCATGACCACTGCTCCTCACCTTGTCAAAAGGGAAAAAACATTAGGGATGATAGACACTTAAGAAGACTTTACATCATGACACTTAAGACCAAAATCCATGAAAATTCTGATACTCAAACTTGCACAGAACCAACATACTTGGAAACTTTGTTCCATGCCAAAAGGCCTTGATTTCCCTCTCACAATTATATATGGACTGCTAGATGTTTGTAAGGAGGTAGTTAACTAGTTTCATATAAAATGCTTTCATGTGACACCAAAAAACTGCCCTCAAGAAGCCAGCCTAAAGATCAGTTGAATGATATCTATTTCTGCAGTTTACTTGGCTCAGCTTAAACACGAAGCACTTTATGGTTTATTGATAGCTGAAAGGAACCTAAACCTTATCCTAGTGTAGATGCTCTAAAAATTAGCTCTGACTTAAGCCCAACAATTTGCAATTACTGAAAAGAGAAAGAGCAAGAAATTTTGTCTCGATCATCAGGATGGTCTCATTTTTCAGTCTGCAAGCACAGTAGAGGTCTAAAAAAGATACAGACTACTTCCAACTAACAGGAGTTTGAGATCTTGCATCACAATCCAGATTCTCTCTTCCACACAAATCAAATCCTACAATAGCTTTTCACATGAAAACCAAAACTACCATACCTTTCAACTAGAGACAGACAAAAAATAAAATGTTTTTCTATCTGGTTCCAACATGAAGATATATTTTAAATTTGATTCTTATAGCCTATCGCTTACACACTACCAAAACAGTTTCAGACTGACAAAACTAGAAATTTGCTCCCCTCTCAGCTACAACCAATGAGCCTTAATATATATACCTGAACATTTTTCACTGTCTGTTTCAGCACATCAATGAAGTTGTGAATTTCAGTATTTTTCTTCACTAGAAACAATCCTTTGCAGAGACTCCTAGTATTACAAAAACAAATGAGAGAAGTTATAAAAGAACCCTGCAATTTTTTTAACCATCACCATTTCAACTTATATGGAAATTCATCATACACATTTTGGTTGTGGTGAATTCAACTCTTATTCTGATGGGATCAAGAAATACATTTTGTTAGAAAAGAGTATCTAAGGTCTAAAAAGCATTCCACCAAACTAAGCATCTCTAGCTGTTAGTTTAAGATAAATCAAGAGTCTGTTTTATGATACACCACTGTTTCACATGCTCTGCCACACATCATACTGCAACTCCCAAATCTAACCAGATTACCTACTGGCACCACAATCTGCCATCTACAGTTTCTCCAGATGAGAAAGCTAGCATTTGCACACCTAAATAAAGAACCAAGAAAGAAAAAAAAAAAAAAAAAGTAAAAGTTAACCCAAAAGAAAAAATAGCATTTTCTACTGTCAAAAGAATCTAGTGTAAAATAACTAACCTGACAGTTTATTCTATATACAGAATAAAACTGTAACAGTGATTTGTAAATTTATGCCACAGGATGTAATTATTTTGGCAAATAATTTATATCTTCCAATTAAAAGTGACCTCAAAGAGGAAAGTTTACTGCTAGTGGAGAAAGAGAATCAAGGTTATTTCTGTGGTCTACTACTCCAGCTACAAAAAAGCAGGCAAAATCATTAAGCACATCAAAATGAACTTTTAATTAGACTACCAAGCCTAATTTTACTGAATAGCCAGACACATATTCTAAGAATGACAAACACACATCAACGCTTGCTACTTAAAACTAAGTCAAGTATAACTACAGTGCAAAGCGTATCAGCATAAGTAAGTAAAAATAAAGGACAGGGTGAGGAGGTAACTAAGAATCTTCTGTTATTTAATTCATTGATAATAAGTTCAAGAAACAACTGAGTCTAAAATGCTAGATTTGGTTCTTTAAAAAAAAGTAAAACCTGTCTCAATTATAATTAAGACATTATTTATCAGCTGGACTCAAGAGTTTCAAGTTGCTCAGCTTAACATTGTTATTTGACAACATTTAGGAAAACAAAGCATGGGGAGCTAATAAGCACAACTTGAAAACAGCCAGATCACCAAAAATATGTTGCAGAAGTCCCTCACATAAGCAATTTCTTAATAACCACTTACTACTTAGATCACATTTATTTGCTAAAAAGCAAGAAAAATATTTTATCCTTTCACAACATCCACAGCAAACCTCAACACTACGTCCTCCATAAGGAACCTCTCCACTAGTCCTAAGCCATGCTCATACCTGTTTCTTCTGATGCCTTCCTTGGCAGTTTTTAATGAATCTTCAATCACGTATTTATTGGTATGCTGGCCCGTTGCCCATTTGCATTGCATTGTGCTCACAAAGTTAAACCTCTAGCAAAGGAAAGTGAAATTTTACTGCTTTTACCACAGGCCTTGTGATCATAAAGATATAATGGACCAGCTAGCAATGACTGAAATTGGGACTCTGAGGAAGATAAACAAGACCAAATTGGCTTCTTTCAGACACAAAGAGTACAGCAAGTCTTGACCACTTTGTTAAAGAATCTTTTAATTGTTTGGTTAAAACTGAGCATGTTTAAAGACAATTTTGTATACTTCAGAATGGCAGATGAAACACCATTGTCCAACCAGCTATTTCTGCATTCACTACTGACCAGAAACAATTGCTTTTGCATGTCAGACAGCCAACAGTTAAGCCTTAGATCCTATAAACATAACTCAATTTGGATGAACAAGAAAATGCCTAATCCTCTTTCAGCTAGGATTTTAGGGTTTGTTCAGCTGTACCACAGAGGGGAAAAAAAAAAAATCTTCTTGTACATAGTAATGAACAATGGGTTTTGGTTTTATAGCTACATACGGTTAAAGGAAAATATCTACATGTGAGGAATGCTTAGAAAGCCTTTATGCAGCCAAATACATGGCAGCAACTGGAAGACAGAGCTGTCAAATAAGGTTTTCCACTACATCTAAAGTTAAAGTCAGCTGACCAAACAGGGATCACTATGGCTTTAAAAAGTAAGCTACCCATTTCCAAACAGAAATTCCACCAGGTTTGGTCAAATGCAAACAAGATTAGACACCTTCTACAAACAGGTGCAAGAGGCGTAACAATATCCACCAGCAGTAGATAGAATTTTTCTTAAACACCAATGCACAAGCCACCAGAACAGAAAGCGAGTTTTTAGAAATCACTAACATACAATGTTTTCAAATGTAATTTCCCAGTCACTCAATATGTACTAAATTTTTTTTTTCAAACATACAAAGACACATGCCAAAGTCAAAACACTGCATTGTTGCCATGTCTTCCTTTAATGGGAATTTCTCAAAAGTCACTACAACTACATGTAACAAAAAGGGTGTGCTGGAAAAATTACCAATACAAGTAGCAGTTGAGGCTTATATTTTAAGTTACTTCATAAAAGAATTACAACAGCACTCATGCTCACTCATGAATGTATTTCTTAGTATCCTGTTACAAATAATTTAGTTTTCTCTCTGGCTAGCATGTGTTGTGAGGTTAGTGTTAAATTCATTTTCAAAATACCATGGCGTGTTTATTACAGAAGTCATTTTTGCTGCTATCAGTGAGCTTCCTACTGCTTTTATGTCCTATTCTTATTCTCTGAATCTAATACACTCTTTGTATAAAAAATGCATGGCATTCGTAAAGCAACAGTGTGGATGCACAAGGGATGAAGAACATAACAGTTTATCTGTGTTGGGTTTGTGTGTGTGTGTGTGTGTGTGTGTGTTGGTTTAGGCCCTGCCGGGACCGGAGACCATGTTGCTGTTGTCCCTCCCCCACTCTCGGAAAAAGTAGGGCACAAACCCCGGCTTAAAATAAGTCATTTAATACAACAGTGTGATAAACAATCTGAACAACAACAGTAGCAATAACAACAATAAACAGTAATAACAGTAAACAAGACAAAAGATACACAAATACCGCAATGGTTACAGACAGCCCACGCGCCTGCTTCCCGTGACCAAAGCCACAAAGGAAAAACTTCCCGAGCTGCCGAGCTGGACCTGACATCAGCATGGTATGAATAACCCGGCTGGAGATCCCTTCCCTCTCTCTGCTGAGGAAACTTAACCCTATTCTAGCTGAACTAGGACAGTGTGACAGGGTTTTCATAGTGGGGAAGGGGGTCCAGGATTGGGTCCCTGTGAGAAGCTTCTTGAAGGTCCCCTGGCTCTAAGTCAGATCTGCCTCTAGCCAAGGCCAAACCAATTAGGGACAGTGGCTGTGCCTCTGCGATAACATATTTAAGAAGGGGAACCTGAGAAGAGGAGTTGGAGTTGCAAAGGAGATACCTATGCAAACACTGAGGTCAGTAGAAGAAAGGTGTATAGGGAGAGCTATGCCAGAGCAGATAGAGCAGACAGAGCAGAGCAGGTGCAGCCCATGGTGAGAGGGCAGGCGGTCCCCCCTGCAGCCCGTGGAGGTCACCAGTGGAGCAGATGCCCACCTGCAGCCCATGGAGGACCCCACACCAGAGCAGGTGGCTGCACCCAAAGAAGACTGAGAAGCATGTGCTGGAACGGACTGTTACTGGGAGGACCGGAGCTGCAGCACAGATCCATGCTAGAGCAGTTCATGAAGAGCTGCAGCCCATGGGAGGGACTCACATTGGAGAAGGTCATGGAGGATAGTATCCCATGGAAGGGACCTCATGCTGGAGCAGGGGAAGAGTATGAGGGGTCCTCCCCCTGAGAAGGAAGATGCAGCAGAGACATGGGTGATGAACTGACCACAATCCCCATTTCCCAGTACCACAGACTGGGGAGGAGATAGAGAAATCAGGAGAAAAGCTGAGCCTGGAAAGAAGGGAGGGGTAGGGGGAAGGTATTTTTTAAGACGTGGTTGTATTTCTCTCTCACTGTCCTACTTTATTTTGATTGGTAAATTAGTGGTGGTGGTGGTGTTCAAATCACAATGATGTTCTTTTTTTTTTTCTTCCCCAATCATTTATGTCTTTTGCCCCTGACCTTAATGGGTGAGTCATCCCTCCCTATCCTTATACCATTTCCTGAGTCTGTTGTTACATATTCTCCTCCCCATCCCTAAGGGGCAAGGAGTGAGTGAGCAGCTCTGTGGTGCTCAGTTACCCTCTGAGATTAAACCACAACAAATGAAAAAGGATAGGAAGCCCTGAAACATGTGGTGGCTTGTAGTCTTGCCAGAACATGAAAGTAAATAATACACCCTTCTTTGAATAGCTGGTAACTAACATCACATAGCACCTGTTGAAGCAGAAGGGCACCTCATAAAAGTTAAACTTTGATAAAATTAAACAATTATACCAGTTCTATTTAAGAAGAAAGTTATGAACCTGCTCAAGGTCATACTGAAGTCATATGACAGGACTGGATGCAAAACAGTTTCTGAAGCAGCCTTGGGCCTAGAACAAAATCCTCTGTCATACTAACTTTCATATGCAGATTAAATTAATCTTCTGCACATGTCCACACACTGAAGTTGCAAAAGAGTTTGAAGGAGTATTTAAGACAATACAGGCAACAACAACAAATTAGCAGGCAAAGTACTGTAAAATACAGTATCAACTGCAATTTTACTACTGTATTCAGAACCTCTGAAATTCAAATATGATCAAAGACAGCACTTGGGAACATCTACTCAGAGCACCCACAACAGCTGCAGCCCTCATTTACTCCTTCTCTTCGAGACTAATCTCACAAAAAGCAGGCAAAGGCAATCTCAAATTCACATAGTATCTACCAAAGCACACTTTTTAGGCATTTCACAAGTAACAAGTGGTAGCACAATGAATAGTTAACTAAAAAAGCAAACATCTGTTACTTGTAAATTGCAAGCCATTAGTATTTCTAGTTATCCAGATCCTACTGACAAACCAGCTTCTAAGCTAAGGAAAGCAGAGTCTTCACAGCAACAGAAGTCCTCTTGACTGGCAGACTAAAAGCCAAAAGGCTGAGTTTGTAGAAGCTATAATTTTAAGAAAGTCCAGCCCTTAGCCAGGCACATCTCTGCTCCTTCAGTGATTTACCTGAGGGAGCAGATGGCAAGTAAGGGAAGGAGGGAATCAGAGGTCAGCAGCCATAGGAACAAAAAAACCCTAAGAACACTTTTACTAACTAGTGAGGTTTTAGTACCAGTGCTGCTTAGCATCTTTGTTGGAGACATGGACAGTGGGATTAAGTGCACCCTCAGAAAGTTCATGGATGACACCAAGCTGTGTGATGTGGTTGACACACTGAAGGGAAGGGATGTGCCATCCAGAGGAACCTTGACAGGCTGGAGAGGTGGGCCCGTGCAAACCTCATGAAGTTCACACGGGTCAAGGTGATCCCAAGCACAAATACAGGCTGGCAATGAGTGAACTGAAAGCAGCCCTGCAGAAGAGGACTTTGGGGCATTAGTGGATGGAAAACTGACTGTGAGCCAGGAATGTGTGGTCACAACCCAGAAAGTCAACTGTATCCTTGGCTGCATCAACGGAAGTGTAGCTTGCAGGTTAATGGAGGTGATTCTGTCCCTTTACTTCCCTCTTGTGAGACTCCACATGCAGTACTGTGCCCAGCTCCAACGTAAGGAAGACATGGACCTGCTCAAGTGAGTCCAGAGGAGGGCCATGAAGATGATCAGAGGGCTGGAGCACCTCCCCTATCAGAATAGGCTGAGAAAGTTGGGGTTGATGAGCTTGGAGAAAAGAAGGCTCTGGGAGACCTTCTGGTGGTCTTCCAGTACTTAAAGGGGTCCTACAGGAAAGATGGGGAGGGACTCGTTATCGGGGGTATAGTGGTAGGATGAGAGGCAACAGTTTTAAATTGAAAGAAGGTAGATTTAGATTAGATGTAAGGAAGAAATTCTTCACTGTGAGTGTGATGAGACACTGGAACACATTGCCCAGAGAAGTTGTGGCTGCCCCCTCCCTGGCAGTGTTCAGGGCCAGGTTGGACGGGGCTTTGAGTAACCTGATGTAGTGGAAGTGAAATGAGGAGCTAGGAAATTATAATAGGATACAGAAATTAAGCACTCAAGAAATGAAGGTATAACTTCATTTAGAGATAAAGATGGAAGACTTAAGAGATCAGGCTAGGGACTAGACACCTATTAGTTAAAAGATAACTAAGATTAAAATAGGATAATAGATAATAGTTGACGGGCCAGACGGCAGAACAATATGAAAACCTTGATTAATGGAAGCTGTGAGAGAATGCTTCCTGATGGAATAGGAAGACAGCCCTAAAAACTGGTCAAAACCAACCCTATGGTTCAGCCTGAGTCCAGGCTACACAGGCTGTGCAATAAACCGAGATAAAAAGTTCAACAGTGAGGAAGAGGAGCTACTTCACCTCTGCGACCCCAGCCCACGGCCACTGGGACACCCTGCGCAGATGCAACTAGGAGGAGACTGGGGCGGAACACATGCAAAAGACTTTCAAGCTCATTATAATACAAAGCGAGGATAGGTTATGCATATGTATAGGTGTCTTATGAATATGTAATGCTTTCTAGCATAAAGCCAAGACAAGGTGCCACGAGAGGTGCGCACGTTTCTGGTGGAATGATCCCTCGTGTGCCTCAGCACTGAATAAACACACCTACTTTATAACCTTAGAGGTTGTGGAGTCGTGTTTCCGCACGTAAGGTGTCCCTGCCCGTGACAGTGGGGTTGGAACTAGATGATCTTTAAGCTCCTATTCAACCCAAACCATTCTATAATTCCCTTCAAGACGGGATTCCATCAACAGGAAACAGAACGGACTGTGTACACTCCCTGATTTCTTACAACAGGAATACACAATGTCAAAGAGCTCTCTACCCAGGGCCGTACTTAAAAGATGCAGCCCCTGCAGCGGTATCGCCAAACCCGAAGCAAGTAGATACGGAGAAGCCGGGCGCCACCACCCCGCCTCTCCGCGGGAGGGGGCTTCCCTCAACTCCTACAGCAACCGAGGGGTGACAACACCTTCCCCGAGTTTCTGCCCTCCCACAACGCGGCGTGGAACGTTAACTTCCTCAGGCACCGCCCCTCTCCTCAGGGAGTGGGGCCGAGCACCGACGCCACGCCAGTGAAACGACCAGGCGCTCGCCGCAGCCCCCGCGCAGAAGCCCAGCTGCACAACCAGCGGAGGGAGGGCAGGCCCGCCTTCCTCCCCGATGAGCCCAGCCGGACCAGGGCCGACCGCGGGCAGGCCGGCTCCGCCCGGCGGCACCCCCCTTCTGCTCACCCAGGAGGAGGCGGGCCTGCAGGCAGCCCCGCGTTATGG
>NW_020799143.1:4604876-4677681 GCF_003259725.1 Athene cunicularia | reverse complement strand
GGGGCCGAGTGCGGGCCTGGGTTGCGGCCTGTCTGCGGCAGCCCCTCCGTCCGTGCGCCGGGACGCGGGGGCTGGAACGCAAATGCCGCCACTGTCAGGCGGCAGGAGAGAGCAGGGCTTCCCCACCCCGAAGCTGGTGCGGAGTTCTGGGGAGGCAGGCGCCCCGAAACCCTCGGCGTCCTTCGGGGAAGCTGCGGGCTCCGGACCCAGCGCTGCCCCCCCGGCGCTTGCTCCCGCTTCACGTTGCAGGGACGCGCCCCTGCCACAGGCGGTGCTGTGCACCCGGGAGCCTGGGCCCTTGCCCTGGGCGTTGTGTGTGATGGCAACAATGCAAAAACTGCAGTAATACGGGTTATGTCATGTTGTGTTACCGTGCTGTGTTGTGTATATAAATATATTAGGTTAGACGTCATGTAGGGCAGCTTTGCTTTATCTTGGAGCTCACTAATCCAATTAAAAAAAAAAAACACAAAAAATGCTTCACTGCAGTGTTGGAAAGCAACAGTAATTAAGTTATGCTGTTTCACAGAGATACAATCATAAACCAACCACCAGGATGAAGTGTAGCTTTATGGTTTTTTGAGCGCTGTGCTGATACTAAAAAGCAATGCTTTTCACAATGGACACAATGACAAGAGCCCCCTTATAGCATGCAAATTTATCACAGTGGGGAGATTCTGCTACCTACCAGTGAAGGTATCTCTTTAAAGACATTTATGGCTCTGTGAGCCCTGTCTCGCCATGGTTTTAACTTCCCATTGGCAGCACTGTACGGAGGGCAAGAGGAAATTTAGAAGCAGTAACATGGTGTGACCTGTTAAGAGGTGTAGCTCCAGTCTTCCCAGCTCCATTCAAGGCTCCTGGGGCTCCATTACCTGGCACAGGCTGGGCTTTGGCTGCAGTTTGAACATTTATCATGTCTTCCAGGTACCTGATACCTTATTTGTTCCCTTTAACACACACAGCCTGTGCTAGTAGTTTCCATTTGAAACCTTCGTTTGAAAGAAGAGGAAGAAAAATTTGTCAGGTCATGCCACACCTCAGTCTTAAAAGAGTCAAGGAGTCTTACATACACAGGAAAAGCATTTACTCCTGGGACCAGGAGGTACCTGTTGGCTACCCATGGCAGAGGGTCTGGCTCTGCCTTGCACACCTTGCTGATTTTGCTGGTACTGAATAGAAAGCCCCAACAGCCTCTGGCTTGAGGAGACCCCATAAATCTCTTGGAACAGTTTCAGACTGTTTGGAGCAGAATGCTACTGCTACAGAAGTTGTCAGCCTGCGTGGCTGGTGGTGGTGAATGAGAAAACTGTAGGACCAAATGATAACCAGGACTGCTCCACTGCAACCCATCTGGCCATCCTACCCTCATATACACCCTTTCTGTTTCATACCAGACTGGCAAGCTGGGGAGTGGTTTCATCTTCTTAGTGATTACATCCTTTCAGGACTTACCTATCATATCTTCCTGAGGGTAAAAAACATGCTAAAGCTTTTCAAGAAGACAGATATGTCATTCTTAAAATGAACTTAGTGCCTGCATTTCTAAACAAAATTTCTTAAGGAGACTGCAGACTTACCAGGACCATAACTCCATGAATCAAAGAAAGTCATTGATGCTTTTTTCCCCAAACCATTTGGCAACAAAATACTGGAATTCAAATTGATTTTGAATGTCTTGGCCTTGGAGAGAAGTTTCCAGCTGAGTCAGAAGTAGTGCCTAGTGGCACCCGGGGTGCCACTAATGCCAGCCTCAGGAAGGGGTACATTTGGCTCTGAAACCCTTTGCAGTGTGTTGGGATGGCTGGTTAAATTGATTTCTGAAGTTGTGGTCTCACTTCTTAATTCCAGGTCTGGATTATGTGGAAAGATTCAACCACACATCCTCCTGTATGCTTTCTTATTTCAAAGCTGTAAATGTAAGGGAAGGGTCACAATTCCATGGTTTTATAGGTTTCTTCAGCACTCTTCTGAACATAAATTGAGCAACAAAATTATCTGCTAAGAAGATTTTTTCTAGAGTTGTCCTTGTTCTTTTTTTTTTCCATGATGGATATTTTTAAAAGAGGAAGGACTGGTAAGAATAAATATTTCAGATTATTAGAATTGTCCCTAAATGAACTTGTAATGACATATTACTGCTTTATACACTGAGAAATCAAGGCAACAAGGCAAAAACATATGCGGGTCCTTGGCAGCCCTTGGGAACCTGAGTCCTGGACCAAACCCTTGTTAGGTAGGGTGCCTGTAAAGCAGATGATCATTAAGCTAACATATGAACAGAAACACTGCTGGCAGGATGCTAGAGGGGATAGAGAGTATCTTCTAAGTTAAGGCTTTTAGCCTGTTTTAGACCAAAAAGAGATATCACAGGATGAAGAGTCAAAGGAAACAATTACAAGAAGTTGGAGGAGGAAGAAGTACTTCAGCGTCCTAAAACAAGAATGGACCACCTTGGGTAATCACAGAGTAATACAAGTAGAGGTTGGATTTAATGTGGGAATACAATGGACGGTTGATGACGAGGATTGTAGACATGCTCAAGTGACTTGCAGCTGGGGTGTCAAAACCCACATATATCATACTAATTATTGTTTAGCTTTGTGTGCATGGTGGGTAGAATGTCTGCATTTAGATAACACAGGCCTGTGACAGACTCAGAGGCACCTTATTGAACATGCTTGAGGTTCCTGCCCTGCTGTGGGAAAGATCAAAGCACAGTAGAAAACTATGCTTGCAAAAATCCTTGATATACAGGCAAAAGCAGCAGGTTCAAGATTCTTTTTTCTTCCCCTCTTTCTGGCTAGCAAGGACCGAGCTCCAAGTGCCTGTGATCCTGCTTGTGTGCCTGTGCCCATGTGCTGCTGTGGAGATCCTCCAGAGTTGTGAGGTAATGAGAATAAATTTACTCATGTAAGGTAATGAGAATAAATTGCCATGCATTTCATCCATGGTTTTGTGGTTGTTCCTGTGTCCTGCCTGTGTCAGCTCAGAGGATGGTAAATTAGACACATCTACTTATCAAATTTGTCTTTAAAACAAAGTTAGAAACTTAACAAGATTTAGCCTTACCTGGCCACCTCCTTTGAGTGCTTAGTATCTTGAAACTCGTGAGAATTACAATACTATTTTCTCCCAGCTCTAAGGTTATGCCATTTTTGTATTTTCTCCAAACAGTATTTGGACTGCAGTACCTATATTTATTTTCAGTGCCAGATACATCCATGGGTCTTGTGAGGAGGAGGCAGCAGGTTGTGGCATTTCTGTGTGGAAGAAGTCTTGGAAATAGTTAAAACTGACACAAACTCTGTCTGAGAAACCAAGCTAGCAAAATAGCAAAGTAGGAAGACGGCCTTCGTAACACAGTATGTTTGCTATGAGCTGGCTTTGAGAAGGGCCAGACCCTGTGATGAGCGCTACAGACATTGGAGTTGCTTATGTGCAACTTGGTGTGTCATGGATGGAGTAACATACTTCACTCGTAAGAGAGAAATATGTTTATTGATATAAAACAGTGATTTAGCAAAGTTTGATGCAACAGTGGTTTAACAAGGTTCAGTGGCAAAGTTCACTTGATATTTACTGCATAAAGGACAAGGCCAGACAAAACTGTTGGGGAGGCTTTTCCATTGAGTTGTGAGGTTCAGAGTAGACCCCTTGCTTCCTAAACTCCTTCTCAGAGATGTGTCTAGATGCAGCTCTATCCACTTCTAGTCCCAGACTTGGTCAATGGTTTATGTCTAAAGGATTATATACATGCACAATCAATCCTTTCTATCACTTAGTTAGGATTTCAAATTTTAGCATGCTATTAGTTGCTTACCAAGAATCTGTTGCAGCAATGACTCCCTCAACCTCAAGGAGTAACCTTGATAGGGATCCTTACTCCAATGGGAGATCCTGCCATTCAGCCTGCTCCCATGCAGAAGAACTCAAAGAACCCTGGACTGTCCACTACTTATGGAGTAAGATAAGTGACTTATAGTCATATTTACATACTGATTACAGAAGTTAAGCTTCTTCCAGGTTTGACCTGAGTTGGACATTGATCAGCACCATTGTTAGGTGGGCACGTTGTTCAAATTAGCCCTTGACTATTGTGTTTTATCTGTCTACCCCAAATCGACTTTGAGTTGGATACAGCCATCACACCAGACAAATCCATTAGGATCACCACTGGTGATTATCACTTGAATAGGGTTATGGGAAATACAGGTCAGGCTGGGAGGGGAGAACACCACCACACTCTGGTATCAACTAACTCTTCTTGCACAGCTCAAAGTCACCATTATCTGTTGTTCCATGGCACATTATGTTGAAAAGGCCTTCTTTTTGTGTCTTGAAAAAACAAGGCAGCTCACTCCCCCTATGGACTTGGAGCCCTTTTGTGCTTTTGAGGGTATGTACCAAAGCAAGGGGCAAGTCCCTGACAAACTGCCCCAACAGGCTCCTCATTGATGCAGACTTTCCTTGCTCTATCAATTTCTTTTTTCTTTTTGAGCAGAAGGTCAGCACAACCAATCAGTCAGAGGAAGATCAGTGGAGCAAAGAAGCCTGGATGCCTCAGTGTATGGGACCTAATCTGCTCAAACAATCTGAGAACAGTAAGGACTTCCTGGCTTTCCTTGCAGCAAGGTACGTGACAACCTGGGGTCTGGATAGGTGGGTTTTTGTGGGCTGTTCCTGAGGGTCACTGTGGATGGGCTGAGATTGTGACAGTGCTGCTCCTTCAGTGCTTGATTATCACCTCATTACCATGATGAACACCAAAGTCAGTCCGTTGATGGCTCATTATATTAAATGTAGTTGCTGCAGTTTTGCTATCATGACTCAAGAAAATAAGATTTGTGAAATTTTCTTCTCACCACAACCAACTTCTGAACTTTGTTTGTTTGTTTTGGGGTGGGTTTTTTTGTTTGTTTGTTTGGGGTTTTTTTTGTGAAACAAAGACAATATTAGCTGCAGTTAAAGTGAATAAAGAAATTTTGATTAAAATGCCCCCTGGTATTCCCAAACCAGTAGAGGTGAACCTTTCTCAGAGTGTTCTGCTTCATATCAAGAACAGAGGACAGTGGGCGGAGGAAAACAGACTTTCCTACTGTTCTTTGAATCAGTTAATCACTGCATGAAAGGAAGCACAGGGAGGTTTTATTTATGCACATACAGAGAAGGCTGTGGTTATCAAATCTGCTTTATTGTTTCAACAGGCTCTGCAACCATAGAATTAAAATATACACAAAAATTTTGATTTAAGAACTGTGTGTATACTTAGTATAGCAGGGCTTTGATTTTTGATGGTCTTCCAATTAGAAAGGGAGGAGACTAAAATGTGTTCTGAGACTTGAACAACTGATTTTCCTTCCCCGCAATGCATTTTAAAATCTACTGCATTGCTGTTTTTTTCATGCACTAAAAGGCATTCATTTTTTTGAAAGACCAGGAATGAAAAACAAACAAAAAAGGACCAAGACTTGAATTGCTCTTCAATGCAGTGTGTCAAATGAGGGTTTGAAGCCTTTAAAATAATATCTTCCTCCTTTAAAGCACTATAAATCAGTGGTGAATCTGTCTTTAGTGGCACTGAATTGCAAGGTGGAAAGGACAGACTTTGGTGTGATTGGTGTAAAACCCACCATCACCACTTGATACACAATAAATCAGGAAAGGCAGAATGAAATGAAAGGACAGACTTTGGTGTGATTGGTGTAAAACCCACCATCACCACTTGATACACAATAAATCAGGAAAGGCAGAATGAAATCTTTTTCACCCCAGGTCCAATGTGACATCATCACTGTTACAAAAAAAGCTTGGCGCCTGAATCCATTAAGGACATACCCTGCACCAGGTAGCAGAGTGCCTGTGCAGGATCTCCCTTGCCTCCATGCAGCCTGCAGTTCAAGCATTGGATATTTCTGAAGGGGAAAGAAAATAAGAAAACCGAAAAAATGTGGCACAGAGCATCTCCTTGATCAGACATAGCTCTTGGATTTGGAGGTTTTGCTGTTTGCCTGTGTAGAAACCTGACTTCAGTGAGCAGTCATCTGGGAAGGTGATGGATCAACAGACTGCCCAGCAGGTGGCCTTACAGCTTGGGGTGGGGAGTATTGCTGGCCTGCTGTTGAACAACTTCTTCCAGAAGCTCTAAACATCCTGCTCCATGCAGATTAATCCTGTTGTTTCAGTGAGAGTGCCTGTACACTCTCCTGGTGCTCCACATGTTCTTACAAAGGTTATTATCTGCATGTGTCCCAAAACCTGCTTAAAAAAATTTCTGAAGATGTGAGAGAAAAATCATACCTAAATTAATCAGACACCTTCTATTCTTCTCCAGAGTACATTTTACTGTTAAATTCCACATTTATTTTCTCTCTCACTTATTAATCTCATATCTGTAATTTTCATGCTCTCAATATTGCTACTGTGCATGACCCTCCCATGTATACCACATACCATTGCACACCCGTATTTTAAGTCAGCTCTTTTAAGTCAGCTCCTCTGTCTGTCACTCTCTGAGCATATTCCCCTTGGCGGAGGCTCCTAAAACCCCTGGCTGCCAGCCCATGCCATAGTGCCAGAAGTATCACAGAGATGTTTGCAGCTGTGGGTCACGGTCTTGTTCAGATCAGTAGGGCAATAATAAAAGCTACATGTGACTGCAGAGGAAACTAATTCATGGAAAAAAAAGACTCTACAACTCGAATCGATTTATAAAGCAGGTATGTTTACTCCGGCACCAGGATGCAAGGGGATCTCTCCATAAAGCTTGCACACCCACTGCACATTTTACCAGAAACTTATAGAATGTGGATATACATATTAATTGGATTACGTAACACAAACATACACATGCACGAGTAAGGCTGTGTTAGTTAGAAAGGCTGATGTCAACAGTTTATGTTCTCTTTGCACCTGCGCATTGCCTCCTGGTGGGGGTCTTCGGGGGTCTTTGGGAGGAAGGATCATAGTCTGTCTCACTTTGTTTTTTTCCCTGGAGGATGCGCAGATTCTCTTGGAAAATTTCTTGAATATCAAGAGTGTTTTTCTGACGGTTTGCTTTCTATCTTATCTAAGAGAACCAATAGAATTGTTATTATATGGCTATCTTTACTCATTAGCAAAATTCCAACTAGTTAGAGTCACCTGTTACTCAAGGACAAAAGTATAATATTTTGCTGAACATTGTAATCCTTGGTAGATTTTCACAGTGAACTGCTTTGCTTTGATGAACACAGTAGTCCTTGGTAAAACTCCATAGAACAGTCCGGGCAAGCAGGATTCTTAGCAATATTTAAAAAAATAACTTGCTAAAAATAAGTAAATAAGTTGCTAAGTAGTTTTCTATAAGTAAATAAATCTCAAAACAAGTAATCATTTCTCTGTATCACTAAACAGGGATGGGTTGTGCACATTTTGAGTACACTTAAGCCTACAGAAAATACCCACCCCTTCAGTGCCACAAATTGTCACAGAGCTCATGATAACTAGGACTGAAAGAAAATAGCCATCCCCCATCCCAGGAAACTGCCCTTACTTAAAATATATGAGCTGTGGGAGTAATAAAAGGGATCATCCAAGCCCAGTAAAACTAGTTCTGTTAGTGACAGGCAGTTGCCCTGTGCTGGTACCAGCTGTGTGGCAGCACATCAGTGCCTTGGCATAGCACCAAGTTTTTGTGCCATCTCTGGGAGCCTGCCCCGCTGTGAATTTTGTTCTCCTACTACTGACTCTTTATGTTGGGTGAGGTGAGTTTCAAAAGCAGCCAGCTCAGCCTAGTTTGGCCTCTGATTTTGCTTAACTATTGTGAATTTCTTTATTTGTTTGTTTGTTGTTTTTTTTTTTTTTTTTTCCCAGAGGGAGAGAGAGAGTGAGGAACTTTTTGGGACACAGGCTATATCTGTATAGGTAGGATATACCTATATACATCACGCAAATAAAGCAGAGTCAAGGGAGTTTATGAGAGCTGCTGGAAAGAACTGAAAGACCCAGTATGTGAAAACAAAGTATATTGCTGAGGAGTTGCCCGTCCAGGAAGATGAGGGCTGAGATCTTCAAATCACATCGTATTGTCAGTTTCTGAAGTTGCTCCTCTCATGCTGAAGCACATGTTTGAATAAGCTTTGACTCGTGTTGAAAAGCAGTGAATAAGTACGTTTTCTTAGCCACTGGCTATGAAGGCTTGGCCCAGAGCCACACAGTCCAGAAGTCACTTTACATTTTAAAAACAGATTTTGAGAAGCCCTGCAGCCAGCCAGGAACTGAAAGACAGACACAGTGAGGAGATAAACTGGGTAGGAGCAGCGGCAGCAGCAGGAGAAAGAGCAGAGAAAGGGAGCTTTTTCATGTGGAAAAAAAAATAAGCACACCTGGGAAAAAAGGTCTGCTGCTGCCTTTTTTTCCAGTACAGAGTGAGGTAAGAGGAAATGAGGAAATGTGAGGTCTAACCTCCAGGGAGAGACATGCTGGCATACTCCAGTGGGGAGACCAGTTGCAGTTTGGAAGAGAAGAATCATAATTTCAGGTCTGGCTGCACTTTGCTAGGCTGTATGGTCAGGTACACTCCTCTGGTCGTTAAAAGCTAACGAATACTACTTTTCCAGCTTGCCACGTAGACATCCTCTTTCCAGAAGTAAATTTCAGGCAGAGACTTTCACCCTTGAGGCAGACTGCTGCTAGTGCCAGGGGCACAGCTGCTGCCATGCCTGCCTTCAGGCAGCGAGTAGGTGGCGGTGGGTGACAGGGCACACCATGGAGGACACAAGGCTCCCTAAAGCTGCTTTGTAGCAAGGATTAGCTGCTGTGCTCTTAATGGGCTCAAGACCCCCTAATCCTGTTTATATGTTACAGTCTGGTTTGCCCTCCTCACCTAGGGCAGGCACACACTCTGTGTTCACTGTTGTCTGCTGCAAAGAGCTTGTTGAGCACAGAAGATGCAGTTGTATGAAGACACTGCCTTCTGGTAGGAAACTAATCCAGGCTTTGGTGACAGGCAGGTGGCTACAAACGCCCAGCTGATGGCAGTGTCTTCGTCAGTCTGTGTGGCGGGAGGAAAGCAGTGAGTTACCTGCCTGTGATCAATGTCCAGCAGGAATGCTGGCGCTCCAAAACATGGTGCATGACCTGTCACTTCTATCTGCTAGTTACCACTAGTTTGCTGAACAGGGTGGTGCGGTCTGAAGGCTTTGCACAGGAGGAAACTCTTGCGCATAGAGAGTGTAGCCTGGGTACAATGGAGCTGGAGGGTGTGGCATGGACAACAATCCTGGCTCTCCTCTTGAGGGCTGCAGATGGTCTGAAAGCCAGAGGAGTGGCTGGTGAGAGCCCCACATCTTCCTCCCAAGGACAGCTAGCTCCAAGTCCACCCCAAGACCACCAGCGCTCTCCTGCAAAGGAAGAGATGCACCCAGTTCTCATTCACAACCTGTGGCCAAGCAGACCTGTTTCCCTTCCCCACGGTGCCTGCGTACTCTCTGAGGCAGGATGAACCATGCTGCAACCAGTTGGAGACATGCTATACCCATTTTGGCCTTCCAGCTCTCTCTCTGCAGGTGGGATGGCCACCCAAATTAGTAAAGTGCCATAGTGAAGCTCCACAGCATGCTCCTCTAGAAGGGTGTAGCTGTTGCCAGATGTCTGCAATGGAAAGCAGACTGTTGTGGTCCTCGAGAAAATGTCTGTATGTTGTGCACGCCTTTCTTCACAGAAACAGTGGCCTGCTGCTAGTGCTGTTTCGATGTGCCTGTCTTGAAAAGCCTGCCATTTGCTGGTCAGCTGGCCAAATAGGTGGCTCACTGATCACTGATAGGCATTTATAATTACTAGTGTGTTTTACTGGATCCTCCTGGGAGCATGTCCTCTTCTGAAGTGGCTGCAGTTTTGCTCAGACAAACAGAGCTTACTGAAGTTGTTGGGGACTTCTGAAGAACTTCATAAAGGATTTGAAGAGCAAAGACAAGGCAGAGGGATGGGGGATGCAAATTTGTAAGCACTTTTGCTGGCTTTACAGGAAACTACATTATCCCAGGGCTTGTGACTTATGCCTACAAGCAGTCCTGGACCTGGGTATCCACAGCACCCACTGCTGTGCTCTCTGTCCCCACCCATGCCCCAGGGAACCTGTCTCTGCTCTTGCAGGCACCTGCCCGGCCCTATGCCCCAGCAGGGGATGCTGAGGGTCTGCGCAGAAGACGACAGACACCATGAAATCGCTGGAGGGACACAACTACCATTGGAAGAGGTTGCATGTATGTTGGTCTGTGTGCTTAGGCTCATGGGGGTCTGCCACTCACCAGCCGTGGTCTCTCAGAGCAGATGTGGGTAACAACATGTGCCACTATGCTCTGCTAATGTCACTAATGCAGGGAAGTTTGAATTAGTGAAAACACTAGTCACTTTAGAGTGATTTCAGGTTTCAGCTGAAAAGTGCACTGAAATCCTGCAGAAACATGCAAGTCTCCCTGTGTTACCTGAACTGGAGCTGGTGTGGAGTGAGTAACCTCCTCCTGTCTTCCCAAAGTGAGCACTTCAAATAAATTATAGTATTTAAATTATAACTGGAACCAAGGCAAAACTCAGTCTAAAACAAAGCTTTAGGGTTGTTTAGATCTGAGTCTAGGCTCTCTCTGAAATGTAGTTTGCTGCTTGTATTTATGGTTGTGTTGCCATTTGCAGAGTGCTGTGCCAACAAGGGACATGGCATCTAGCACTTTCATCTAAATGCTACTTGAAGAATGATGTTGAAAATCACCACGTATAAGGTCTTTTGGTTCTTGTTCAAATCATTTTAGGGTGAGATGTTTAAAAGCACTTGAAAGTGCATTTCTGTTCTCCACTCTGCTTGCAGTGCAATTGGGACTCCACCAAGTAACATTTTGTACTGGAGCAGGACCCCTGGTTTTACTAAGTGCTACACAATGACTCACCTACACAGAGCTAGGAACCATAGCATGGACATGTGTTGTCTGTTGCTGGCATTTAGCTACAAAGCAAGGAGATTAAAGCTTAAAATACCATCAGCTGCATCGCCATCAACTGATCTTGTAAAAGGCAGAGCAGGGATTTGAAACTGTTGGCCACCCACCTACCTTCACTGAAGTTACCAGGGCAAGCCAGATTTGCAGAATGGAGACTGCTTCCATTTTTCTCCCCAAGAGATGTTTAAACTCTGAGACAGACAAATTTGATATCTAGCTTGACAAAAGGCAGAAATAGTGGGGAAAAGATGAGGACCGTTTTCCCAGATGATTGCAGGAGCAAGAGTTGTGGTGAGCAGCCAGGTCTGAGCTGGAATAGCTGGAATAGAGGTGTTATGGAGAGAAGGCCTGGGTCAGGGAGAGGTGGGGATCATACACAGTGATCAAGGCTGGGTCCAAGGGCTTTATCTGGGAAAATGTCATAGAGGACAGCAGAGAATCAGAGGGAGGCACAACAAGGGCAATACTTGGGTGAGAGTGTGGGGGGAAGAGAAAGGGTGTAAGGCAGACAGTGAGAAGGAGAGCAGTTGAGCATATGGACAGCAGAAGTGCAGACTGAGTTCCACCTGTAGCATGAAGATCTCCCGTGTGTTTAAAGAAAAGAAAAAAAAAATAGGATTGCAGTGATTGAGACAAGGTTAAAAAGGTGATTCAGGAGATGTGATCCTCAAACATTACTTTCCTGCACCTCTGTGAAGGCAGTGTTGTACATGTTTGTGTGCCCCCTTAGGAGGGCAACAATGGATGATGGACATGATAACTTCCCATATCCTGCAGGGAAGTCTGTCTGCATAGCAAAAGAAGATTGGCAGCAGGAAAAAAAAAACAGTAGGCTGAGCCTTAAACCCAAGAAACTTGGGAGTGTGAAGTGGGTGTTCTGTCCCTGTCCTACATTTACCACAAAGGAAGCTGATCACTTTTTCCCTGAAGGCTGATTTCCTGCCACGTTTTGGAGAGCATTAACCTCTGGTGCATCCGCTTGGGTCACACTGATAAGCTAGCTGGCGGAGGCAAGGATGGTAGCTAGGGGAGGTCAGGTATCAGTAGTACCAGTGCTTTGTGCACCATCTCCTGACTCTGGGCTGGGCCAGTCAAGAGGCAAGCTTCTTAGCTGTTCATGGTCCTTGTGACACTTCCAGGCTGGCTGCATCATGCCAGGTGCCTGGACCACAGGCTGTATGGGGGCAAACGCTGACACAAGTCAGCCCCCCTTGGAGGAGTGAGGTGGGGGTCACACACCATTAACATATGTTAGAAGGTCATCGAGCTGGCAATAGTCCTTTAGCTAAGAGGACAGCAAACCCAAGTTTACAGGTCCCAGGAAGCTTTGTTTGAAGCCTTGCTGCCTAGCTGCAGCACTGCAGCTCGTCTCAGAGCAGGGCTGTCCCAAACTGGAGCTTGTCCAGAAGGTGCCTTTGAAGATTGTATTTTTTTCTGTGGTGAAAGATTTCACACATTTCAAACCTGTGCTGATTTGCTAGACTCCTAGAATAGATACAAAAGGGAGCAGTTTTCTCTTACAGAAGAAACTAGAAGAGAAAAAAAAAAGTTGTAATTTCCTTTCAGAGGGCTGTAATTAAGTCTCCAGTCAGGACAGTGGAAGCACAGTGGCTGGGGAGCTTCCAAACCCAGGGAGTGCCATGCATCCATGCACAGTGTGGGAAGTGACTGCACATATCTGGAGCATTAAATTAGATTCCCTAATGAGCTCTGAGCTGCTAGTGAGATCTGTCAGTGCCAGCAAACTCCATTTTCTAGGAGCTTGCTGAAGTACTCTGCAGTGAAACAAGCATGGCCAGTTTGTTTTCTGATCTTCATGCACAGAGGAAAGGGCAGGCCCATAGTGCCCCAGAGAAATAAATATGGCTTAATGCATGCCGAGCTGAACCAAATGGAGTTATTTATGGAGGATATTGCAGAGCCAAACATGCAGCTGGATGGTGGCAGCATCTCTCCCAGCTGAGATGTGTGAGGGGCAGCTGTGGGCAGCCTAAAACCTTCAGGAGAGGCTAGCATTTGTAAACATGCACTCCTGGATGCGCCTGGGAGAAGGGAACAACACAGAAAATTTGCTCATCAGCACAGGACTGAGCACAGCATTCTGTAGAGAAATTCCTCCTGTGACAACTAGTGAAGAAAATCACTTTTTGTATTGAGCTGTGCCCTTAGGCTGAGCAAATTGGCAGGACTCATCAGGAACAATGAAAAAGCAAATTTTGTATTTGTCTAGGCTTTTTTAACTATTAAAAAAAGATTTTAAAAATAAAAAAATATTAACCCTTTGGCTCAGGAGCAACTGCTCTTTTTTTTTTTTTTTTTTTTTTTTTAAAGAGTGGAATACTTCAGTGTGAAGTGTCTGTCATTTATGATAGTTTCCACTTAGGCACTTAGGTAACCTGCACAAGCACACCATAGTTATATCTGCATATATGTGACATGCTCAATACCGCTGTGTTACCACTAGCACAGCAAGATGCTGTGTGTCCTGTTCTGCAGTGGTGCATCATTTCTTACCAGATCTTTTTAACAGTTTTTCTTTCAGAACAGGAAGCAAGGACAGCTTTGTTCCCCTTGCAAATGTAAGACACTCAAGGGAGAGTCTCCCCAGAAGTTACTTCTGCTGCAGATCCAATGACCTTCAGACTGCAGGGGATCACCTGTCTTCATACAGTTTTCCGACACCTCCATGAAAATGCTTAACTTTAGCCAAAGATAACCAAATTCTTATTAATGCTGGCAGCAACAGTTTTGTTCATCCAGGGTAGCTGTAATTGGTAGCGGCAAACACAAATACCCACCCTGCAAAGAAACGCACTGCTGCCACTCTAATAAGCAAGGCATATGTAATGCTCTGGGCTTTCCTGCAACCTGTTTGTGAGGAGAGTCTCTGGATTCTGTCATCTCATTTACTACTGTAATAAACTGTTGTAACTAATTTGCAAAGTTAAGCAAGGTGGGTACCATACGCTTGAATGATCTGTGTAAATGTTAAACCATAACATCCTGCTGTCTAAAGTATTGTAAAAATAGAATATGGTGCCCTGTGTGGGTTTTGAAATGATTTGCAGTTCCTATAACCTATATTACAATGAATGTTTGAATATATATGGATAAAATATAAAGTATGCCATTCAGTCGGAAAAATGTAACCACTTCTTGGAAACCTCATCAAAAGATGGGATCATGAGGCTTTTAAAAGATCCAATAGGAGAAAAGCGCACCAAGAGACCAAAGCTTCGAGACTTTCAAAGGACCCAACGGAGAAAGAGCAGGACAATCATCTGACGAGAGAGGGTTGGTTAAGGTGGTGGTACAGGAGTATGAAAGACGCTGCTTTTTGGAACTCCGTGTGTGTTTTGGTGGAGCAGAGACTCCCAGCACACCCAGTGCTGCTTTGTCTATTGATTCTCACCCTAAATCAGTTGAACCCGATTAAAAATATATATATATTGAAAAATTGGCTTGTTTGATTATAGCACTACTTATTGTATTTTCCCTATTTATTGGCTTTTCCATTGTCTTTTCCCTAATCACTGCCTTTCTGGCCTGATGCCTCCAGAAGGATTAGCTTCAAAACAAGCTCTGCAAGAGCTCAACGGTGGAGGGCATAGCTACAAGGTGCAAGTACAAGATGCTCTGCAGCCTGGACACTGAGGAAGGCTTTGCCATTGCTGGGACTTACCCTGGCTGATGTTTAGTGCTTGGCAGGTCATCAGTCCATTCCCTGCTTCCTCCCACTTTCTTCACCATGACGTGGCTGGGGCCCTTCTGGAGCCCAAGCACAGTTTGTGGCCACATATCAAAGGCTCAGCTTGCTTTGAATAACAATTGCCTTGCCCCCAAGACTCAAAAATTCAATGGGCACTTTTTACTTGTCTTATTATGTGCTATTCTTAAAGTAAATTCAGATTACAATTATGGAAAGGTTGGAGGACCTGGCCCATGGACACAATGATGTGAACATAAATGTCAGGTTTGTGTATGGTTCCCCAACATCTTTCATTCAGGCTTTGCTTCCTTATTATTGCTTTCTGAAGCTTAATAGCATTTCAAGCTGTGCATCTTCAGGAAATTTGGACCTGCACACTCTTGTGCTGGGATTTTTTGGGGACCAAATTCTATTTTGATAGAACTCCTAAGCTTCATCATGAACAGCATGAACCTCAGATGCTCTTTTGGCAGGCTTGTCTCCTGCTGTGATGCAATACAGGCTGTTCTGAGCTTTCTTGTCCTCATGTTGCCTCACAATAGATGGATGCAACACCAGAGGTTTCAAAAGCAAACTCTGGTGCTCCTTGCCTGGAGGCAGCAGGACTTCTGTGGTCATAAGAACAAGGCAGTCTGCTGCAGTGCTCCTACCAGGCCTTATGAAACAGTCAGCAAACTCAGGCTTTGAAATCCCTTTGCTTTCTCTAGCAATGTTCCAACGTTAGGTATTAAAGTCAAGTTTTGCTGTTGTCATTAGGGCCACTGCATTTTGTAGAGATTTGGAAGGGATCCAGAAACACCTTCCAACAAGTGAATTATTCCTCTTGCAGAAAGGAGGCTCTTGCAGTGGTGTTCCTGGCCTGGGATTTGAGAGACCTTGTTCCAGCCCCGTTCTATCATAGGATGCTTTGTGCATGGTTTGCTTCCAGATATTATTTTTATTAAAAAACAAAACAATACTCTTCTGAGCCCTCCCTCCCCCCTTTCCCAGGACTGACATTGTTACCATTCCTGTTGTTTCATCCTTATGTTGATGAAAATGAGGGCAATGAATCCCAACACAGAAAAACATGGGATACTGAACCACATGCTCTGCCAGGAAAGCTTTCATTGAAACCAGAAGTCTCAGAAACAAATTGGTAGATGACTTATAGAAAGGAAGTCAGGGTGACTTCATTTATCTAATGAGCTACCAAGGCTCATTAAAGGACTGGAGGGGGTTTGCTAGCAGAGGATTGAGTATTTAGATATCTAAGCATCAGAAGAGGGAGGAGTCTCGGGTGTCCATGTCTGTATCATTTCCCTGCAACTTCTGCCCAGTTCACCGCCTCTTGCAGCTGCAGAGAGGTGTTTTTATATCCCAACTTACTACATAGCCTTATCTACCCCTATTGCATTCTTTTTTTTCTCCTCCTGGAGTATCTGACTGCTTACTGATCTTTAATGTACTCACCATCATGGCTTCCCCATCACTGGGGAAAGGGAGGCACAAAGACAGCAAGTGATGAGCCCCAGGCTACAGAGGAGGTCTGTGATGGAGCAGCAGTGTGTTGGCCCCAGGTAGATGTCCACATCTTTGAGCTGTCCCTCTCTTCCCTGGAAGTCCCTGGAGCAGGATGCGGGGATGTGGTGGGCCCTGCCATCAGGAGAGGTGGCCAGACCACCTTGCTCTGTCTGACATTGCCAACATCTAACTGAACGCTTTTTGTCCAAGGTTTGTCTTCCTCCAGGACTTAATATTTAAAACTAGAATACAGCCAAGAGCTGTCAGAAAAGTAATTAAAACCAAGGGACATCTTACCACTGTTTCTGGGACTGTAGCAGACTTTTTTTTTTTTTTTTTTTTTGCCTGTGGTTTCTTCTTCAAACCACTGCAGTGTGAAATACATGCTCACCCATTTATTTGTCTCCCACTTGATTACTGTCAGCTGACGTAGCTAGATAATACAATTCAGCAGCTTCTGGCTTATGCTTTATTTGTAACTTTGACTGCTCTAGCAAAAGTCTCAGAAAATCTGCCCTGGTACTGAATTTTCTTCCACTTTGTTTTTAGTATATCCAAGGTAAACAAGGACTGAGCATTAGATGGAGATTATGGCAGCAGGTGTCAGAAAAACAGCTTTTTTAGGTGCTCTGTGTGCAGGAGTGCAAGCTCCATCCATTTCACACATACGTGATTTAAATAATCATTAGGAATTCTAAATAATCTCTTCCTGGGCACTAGTTAATCTTCATTAAACATCTAAATACCAGCGACTAAAACTCAGTCAGCTCTTCAGTGGCCCCAGGTGGGAGGAGCTCCCACCAGAATTCAGCAGTGCAGGATCTGGCCTCACTGGCTTGGAGGAGTGGGTTTGCTGCATGCTGAGGGTTGCACACAGAGGGACCCATCCTCCTCACAAGACAGGAGAGCTCCTTCAGCAGACAGGGAGCTGTGCTGTCCTGGAAGAAAGGAGGCTGGCCCTTCAGCTGTGGTGGGAGAGCAGGGCAGCTCAGGGTGCCAGTATCTGTGGAGGCATCTGCCTGTGCTGTTCTTCAATTGCTGATGCCAGGGAGCAGATCCTGAGGCTTAGTGTTCAGAGGTACATGCTCACTGCATGCAGTGTCTTGGCAGTGGGAACCACTCTGTGGCTGAAGGCCAAATCCTGCTTTTGCAGCTCCAGTCCTCTGTCTCCAGGTCCCTGCTCTCATATCCACTAACAGCTTCCTGGGTGTTCTTGCCCAATCCACCCCAGTGCCCTCAGGTTTTCTTTTCACTTCAAGTCCCATGTCCCATTTGTTCTCCCTGTATATGCTTTTCTCATTATCCCAGCCCATCCCACCTTTAGGCTTGTCATTAATTTTTTCTTTGGAAGCCACAAAACTTTTGTTTCAGAGCTAGGAGAATCAGCATTGCTCTCCCCAGACAGTACTTCAGTCCCTCACTGCTGGAGAGGGTGGGAAGAGCCAAAGAGCTCCTGTTCTGCAGTTCTGACACAGGCAAAACCCAGTGGAAACCAGACAGGGTCTTCATAATCTGTATGCGATGTGCTTCCTGCCCATAACACCTCTAGTGATGAAGAAGGGCATCTCTGGAGTCTCTTTTGCTCCATGCAACTAAACCCATCTAGCCAAGCAGCCTCACCCTTAATAAACCATGAGAAAGACACTGAGCAAAGGGGACATACCTTCAGAGGAAGTGCAAAACACTGAGACATGCAGCAATACACTTGGGTCCACAGCATGGAAACCTGCTTGTGTGCAGAGGTCCTGCCTGATGGGCTGGCTGGTCCTTTTCATCGTAACTGTATTTAGTGATCTGCCTCAGGTTCAGAAGTGGCAGTGGTTCCCAGATAAAGTAAACCATCTCATGCAAATGCTGTGCTCACATGGTTTGCAGTGAAGAGTAATACAAGCAACAAAACATGGTTCAGCTTGACTTATTTATTAGTTTATTAAAAAAACTGGCAGTAAAGAAAGCAAAAATGTGCTGTGCCCATGGGAGAGAGAGAAGGGAAGGTATCTTTGTGCCTGTACATATCTCTGCTAGCAAGATTATACTGGTGCTGTTATTAATTGCTTCTATATACCATACATCTTCAGCATGTTAGTTACAACAGCTCTGTAAAACAGGGACCCTGCTTTGGGAGTGGGCGCATCTACAGGACCTTGCAGAACAAGGAGGTAGCCCCACAGGAGGTGCTGCACTCAGATGTGCAGTTTGCATAGCTCATGCTACATAATGAGATTCCCTTAACAGTCCCAAGTCTTGCATCCTGGGTTATGAGCAAGGGACTCTGTGCACATATGTGATGGCAACCTCTACTTTGACAGGGAAGACACTAGCAATCTCTTCTGTGTGGGACTGACCATTCAACAGCCCCTGTAGCCTACATATCAGGGAAGCCAAAAAAGCTGGTGCTGAGTGAAAATGTTAGGGGCAGTTTCCTATCCCCAGGAGAGAAGCTGAGGAGCAGAAGGTTAGAAAGAAAGCAAAAACATCCACCTTTGCTCTACAAAGCCCCATTCATGCCACCCAGCTCAACAAGATTTTAGCATCACAATGCTCTTCTTGGCACCAGGACTGTAACCGAGCCAAGAGGGCATGCCCAGCCCTACCACTACTCAGCTAAAGGGCAGGCACTTAGCAAAGCAAAGCTTGAGCAAAGATTTCATGGGCTCTGCTTGCTTTCAGGGATGTGAGACAGTATTCCTAAGAAGAGAAAGGCTTAGCACCTTGCAGAGAAGACAGACAAACTTCTTTCTTACTTAAAAAGAAAAACTTTATTTTGATACATTAAAAAATCTATACATTTCTTAGACTAAAATACAGTTTTGCATCAGTATCCTGGCACAATGTCAGTTTACACAGAAAATCTAAGATTAGATCAGTACTATTCATTTCCCTTCTTTTCCTGCATTCACAGCTTGCAGTATAAAACATTTCAAGTTCTCAAGACAACAATAAACAGTGTCACATTTACTTTTCTCATTCAGAAAGGAGGTGGTATTCCACTGGAAAAAGGAGCACTTGTTAGTTGATCTTGATTCAATGTAAATCACTAAGCCACTCCAGGCGTTTGATTGCCCTGTTAGAAGTATGAGTGAAAGAGGATGAAAAATTTGTATCCACATGAAGCTTTCATGGACTGTGTCAATGCAAGTACTGTCAAGCCTTTAAAATTCGTTCAGAAGATTTTCCTTTTTCCTTAGGGTAGTTGCTATAATCAGCAACACAATCCACTATACAGAAGTAATTCTTTTCTATACGTGTAGGATTCCACCTTCTTTCTTGCTCTGAAGAGCTCCAGAGCAAAATAAAAACAGGGCACAAGGGATGTCGCTGTGAGATGTCTGTGAATCAGAATGTGAATTTTCTTAACTACTGTGAAGATCCTACAGAATATTTTCTACCTGTGAAATCGTGCTCTCTACCTAACCTCTGGCAGCTGCTTTCTGGCCTACATTAGAAACAAAACCTGTTTTCTCCTCCCTCACTCCCCTAGGACACACTATGACATTGTCTGTGGCACTGTTTTTTTAATGAGATATATTCTCCCCTTTCAGTTTGAGCAGTGTGGGACCCAACCAATACTAACACGCAGTATTTATCTGAGAGTTAAAAAATCATTACTTCTGTGGGAATTCCAGTCAGCACCCAACTTCTGCTGAGTTTCAGGAGTAACCAGCTTCCTAATCTCACAAAACCTTTCTGAAATATTCCCTAGCTGCCCCTATTTCACTCAATGAGTTTGAGGAATGGTAGCCACCTATGCTGCCAGCATCTTCCATCATATACTTAGAGAGGCCAGAGCTGTCTTTAAAGTTACTGAAATTAGACTAGTTCTGCTAAAGTCAGCTGGTAATTCTGCTCTGAATTCTTGAAATTTTGTTTCTAAGTGGAATCTCTTGTTTCTACAGAAAAGTACCACATGCTTAAAACACCAAGTTCTGCTCATCATATTCATATATGATGACTTGACCTCAATGAGAGAGGGGAGAACCTCTCCGAGAGGGATGTTTGCTGATTTTTTGCTTTAACAGATCTCTGTCAAATGAATACCAGATAGTTTAGCCTCCAAATGGGTATTTTTATATGAATTCATGCTACCTATTGTCCCTAGAAATATTTTCATAATTTCAATGTCTCTGAAGAGCTTTGGCTTGATTGCATCAGCTTGCAAACACTGCAGGACACATCACAGCTCCATCCCAGAACAGAAATTCTGCCTTTTATATATGACTCACATCACAAGTTTCATCTCTTCTCTCATCACTCTAAATATAAAAGAAAAACTCTACCTTGAGAACAGTATGTGCTACAGAACACAAGAAATACAAATTTACTAGTCTCCATAATCTCTTGTTATGTGATGGATAGAACAGCAGAGATGAAACAGTTGAAAGAGCATTCATAAATGAATTAGAGTAAACTTCTATCATTCCAACGAACAAGCTGAGTGCAAGAAATGCTTCAAATAAGTCTGTTGGGTTTTGTTTTGGGAAACAGGAGGTGTTTTTTTCCCCAAAGATTAAATAGGACTGCTGTGGTGATAATGTGACACACAAGCTGTTCAAGAAACAATGGACCAGTGATGTTTAGATTCAGTAAACAGTATCTGCACAGGCAAAGCCATGATTAAAAAAAAAAAAAAAGATGCTGTTCAGTATCTACTTTTAAATCTTAAGTATTTCTTAATAGGACTGTGCCATGTTCAATACAGCATGTAATATGTACTCAGAACAAAATGATCACTGGATGGTGATGAGTATATGCCTGCTACATGCATTTTATTCTGACTATAACACACATTCGTAGAACACATCATAACCACTGAGAGCAAACCACTGAAGTGCATGCCCTGAGGGCACATTAAGTATGTTGTCTCTAACACTGGGTGCTCAATTGCCAGAACACTGATACAGAAAGGGCTCATTTTTGCTTTATATCCCCATTTTGTGCTGAAAGAGTAAGAGCTAGCATCCCCTGCTCCCTCCATGGAAGAGAGCACTTCGGAGCAGGCTAATTGCCCACTGCGAAAAAAAGCCCTTTCAGAAAGAAGTATCCACCCTGAGAAGGTGCTGTACAGAGAGAGCAAGTCCTGGACTAACTCTTGAGTAAGTGGACCTGTGTACTGGGTTAGGCTGGGATGAAGTTAAATTTTCTTCACAGCAGCCCGCATGGTGCTGCGTTCTAGATTTGTGACCAAAAGTGTTGGTAACACAACGTTTTACCTATTGCTGAGCAGTGCTTGCACAGGGTCAAGGCCTTCTCTGTTTTCTCACACTGCCACCCCAGCAGAGTAGTCTGAGGTTGGGCAAGGGAGTGGGAGGGCACCAGGACAGCTGACCTGAACACTGAAGAAATATTCCATATCATATGATGTCATACTCAGCAATAAAATTAGAGGTGTGGGGGTGTGGAGGTGTATGTGTGTGTGGTTCCAAAGTAAGTTGCTTGGAGACTGGCTGGGCATTGGTCTGCTAGTGGGAGGCGGAGAGTGATTGCCTTTGCATCACTTGGATTTATTTTTTTTCCTTTAACTTAATAAACTGTCTTTATCGCAGTGCTTTTGTCCTTCCAATGCTCTCTCCCATCCTGTTGGGGGAACTGAGCAAGCAACAAAGTAGGGACTTACCTGCTAGCCAGGGTCAACCCACCTCAATGTGTAATTGGGTTATCTAAGTTCTCCCTTTTAGGATATTCTTTCCTGATGAAGAAAGTGCTTGGGTTACCATGCCAAGCTAAGGTCACATGTAAATCCCTATCCTGTTTTTGGCAGCTAGGAGTGTGAACACAAGCTACTGGAAGGCTGAAGATGCAATTCTACGCTGGCCATACCATATGTTTAGTCTAGCTGTGGCACAGCACTGAAACCGTAGAAGTGAAGGGTCTGCACTCCTTACCACAGCAAGCAGAATGATGGAGTGTTTTCATACAAAATAAAAACACACCTCAGAACTTCAGCTCAGCATCTGCTTCCCATCCCATTAAGTCCAGGTGATATCCTGAATCATTGCCTCAGGAAGGTGAGGAGGCATGTGCTAAGATTGGTGGGACAAAGGGAAGCTGCAACGCTGGCCCTCCTTTTGCTTAAAGAGCAATACAGAAATAAGAGCTAAAAGAACAACAAAAAAATATTCTCTAGGGCTGGAAGAAGCAATAAAGATGACAGATGCCTGCTCAACTTCCAAATGAAAGAGTAAAATAATGTGGGAAAAAATGAACAATTTAAAGAATGGCATGCTTTTTTCCTTTTCCAGAGGCTATGATCTGGACTGTCTGCAGAAACCAAATGCTGGGAACCATTAATACCACCGGCTTGATTTTTAAACTCAAATTGTTCATCCCAAATCTCTAGTCCTCAAGCACTACCTGGTTCAGTGGACTTTCCAAGGAGATGATTTCTCTGTCTCAGCTGTCTCATCTGCTCCTCCTGTAATGTTATTCCCAGTGCAGCATCACCCTCTGGTTAGTCTAGAATGCTTCTCACAAAGCAGTCAATATATTGCCTTTAATAACTAGCTGGCAAAAAAAGTATTTAATCCATCACAACTGGCAGACCCCAGCACCTCTACTGCCAACTAGGGATTTACATGTCAAGTGTTCTCTCACTCCACTATCCCACTGTGGAGGGAAAGCAGAGTCTAAATTTGTCCTGAAAAGTTGTCTCTTCAGACATCAGTCTTCTGCTTATCTCCTTGCACAAGACAGAGCTGGAAGAGGGCAGCTTGCAGCTTGGTTGCAAATGAACTTCAAAGGATGTTCAAAAGGGCCTTTGAAGGGCCACTGGAATCCTGTGTGTGGATGGAATGCCCTTTTGGCATGACTGAAAACCTCTGCATGATGGTTATACATTCAAGAATGGTGTACACGATTTAAGAACTTTATAATGATATATAGAATAACTACCCATAGAAAAGTGTTGCCTGTATCTTTTAAATACCATGTAAATAAAACATTTATTTTTAAGACAGGATAAACTGCTATAAAAATGGTGCACAGTCAAGTCATACAAAAATACAAAATTTGTTTCCAACTGCAATCCTAGCTGCAATTACAGAGAAAAGCCCCCACCCAGGACCTCCAGTGAGCAGAGAACACAAACTTGCAGAACTGGTCATGGCAGAAATTTGTTGTCAAAAGGAGCAGACTCCAAGCACCTTCAATCAAAGCAGCTTCACAGTAACTTCCAAACAAGATGGAAATCAGTTACTCTGGAAATAACTGGGTACATGGTAAGTCTCTTAGCCTTGGAATCTAGTTTCTAGGATTTGTCTAAGTCTGGATTTAAATTTCTGTTGCTAAACCCCACTGATCTACACAAATACCAGTGTTCAGTGCCACTGCTGTCTTAGACACTGGTACAGAAGAAATGCCTCCTCTCCACAAACTTAAGGCTGCTCCAGTGCTTCTTCTAGATAGTCTGACCTCTTGCACTGAGAGGCCTTGCCAGTGCTCCTGTCTGAATCCCTAAGTTGAAGCTCTAGTCCAGTTAGCAATTATGTGGATATGTAATTTACAGCTTCCATACTTAGAGAGCCCTCCTGATGTCATTTGAGCTACCAATATGGTTCACTTAAATGAGTGTGTCTAAGTGCTTGCAGGATTGGATAATTCCGTCTCCCTGCCTCCCCAGCAGCTATAATTTCAAAATATATTTTTATTTTCATACCTTTCGTATAGCTTGGGTTCTGTGATATGAAAAGAGTAAATCCTTTTAATTAGCTTACCGAAAGAAAACTAAACAAATTTGTTATCAAATGACTAGAAGCAGAAGTGAAATATTTCACTACTGCCAAAAGAGCACTGGTTAGCTACACGATACTACATTTTTTTTTTTAAACCTTCAGCAGCAATTTAAAAGTCTGATCCTCTGAAAGGAAACAGAGATAATTGCTTACTTATTAAACTTTGATAACACGAGTTGTGCATTTACTCCATCACAAAGCTTCTGTAGAAGGACTTTTCTCTTTCAAAAGATTTTCTTGAATGGAGTGATTGAACCATTGAGGCATTATTTATTTCTACAGAGGTTGTATTTAGTGCAATAAGTTTAAAAATTTTGCTCAGAAATATTAACTTTACATTAACAAAAATAGTTTTTTTAAAAAAATTGTAACAAAAGGAGTATATAGCACAGACAGATCATGAAGTCTTAGCAAATACACTTTTAAGCATTTACCATTACAATATGCTGAACAATTGAATATTAGCATTCATATCTGGTGAGCTTCCAGACTGAAAAGAAATGTAAGTTTCTAATAATAATAAAAAAGCATGTTTTCTTGTCATTATTTGATAACTTCAGATAACTATCCTGGCAGTTATACTTCCAAAGAAATGTTTCTCTGCCCTTTCCTGTTTTAGCCGCCTGCTACAGTACATACAAATATGGATAAAACGACAGGCAAGGAATGATTCCTTCCACCTCCCAGAGCTCTCTGGCATTAAATGAAATGAAGCATACAGTACTTTTTGTACAGTAGTACAGTTCATTTCTCTTCCCACCCTCAGCATCTTTATGTTTAGTCATGAATTAATCATGAGTATGGCTAAGACTGAGCTTTAACAATCTGTTATTTCAATTGCTCATATGGAGAATCATTACCCTTCAAAGGAGCACTGCTGAAGTGTGAAGGAGGATACTGAACTCAAGGGGAGGATAGAGGGCAAGGGGTATGAGGGGTAAGTCGGGTAAACCAGGAAGTTAATTGCATATAAAAATTATCTGTCCCCATTTTGTAGTTTCTGTTTAATAGGAGATGCAAGGGCTCCCACATACCTGAATACCTGAGCAGTGGTTATTGTGATATCTGATACCAATAAACAAAACTGTGCCCGACCAGGGCTGTAAAGTAAAATGACTGCTTACAAACTTGTTCAAACTGAATGAACGCTCACTGAAACTACCTTTGAAAAACTATATTCGAGACTTTTCTTGATTTGAGGGTTTTCCTTGCATGTAACTGTCCTGAATTTAATGCAAATTTAAACAAACTAAACAAGTAAAACTCTCAGCAGACTAGTAATGTCATGGGAAATCTGTCTCTAAACTCAGTCATAATTTCAGATTATCTTTACAATGATACCTCTTCCAGATTTTAAAGTATTACGCAGATAAGAATCAACATTTCCATGACCATGAATAATTTAAAAAATGAACAATGATAAAGCTGCTCATAAAAGCCACCCGTATGAAAAGAGTACATGTTTCACAAAAATAATTGTTAAAAAAAGTATTAAATCCCTGTTCCTTTTCTCTGATTTTGGCTGTTTGTTTATATATATATATATATATATATATATATGTATGTATATATGTATATATATACTGTTTTGGAATGTCAATGGGTTCCAATATGGCTGGCTAGTTTCAAGATGAACTTGCTCCAGAGGCCTAGAAAACAAAGTCATACAGTACAGTCTTAGATAAATGCCAAAGGACAAGGAGAAACTGAGTCAAAGGGGTCACTGGAAACCATAAAGAAAGAAGCCTGAAAAGTGGTGGTTTTTTCTTGTGATTTGATACAAGAACAGAAGGTCCTAAATGTTTCCTCATCTCTGCTATTAACACCTAATTAATATACAACCACACTTAGGGCATTTCACTTTTAGAACTAATTGTCATGTCTAAGAAATATTTCCATTTCAAGGAGACTGAAGCAAACCAGTAAAGATTCTAGTTTTCAAAAAAGAAGAAAAATTAATCTAATTTTCAGGCACCCAGTTTTGGGCCTATAGGCACTACTAGTACAGAATAGACTTATGAATGATCCTATTCTAAATATAACTGAAGCTTTTATCAATGCTTCGGGGAAAGGTATCAGAAATTTCATGGAGGCGACTGCTGTGTCTCGTCCTTGTCAGGAAGTGAGATCCCAGTATTTCAGGATCTATTCAACAGGAGCTGAATGCCCAAAAATGGAAGATCACTTGAGAAAACAAGGCCCAATCAGTTCCAAACAAGACAATCACATGAGCAGCAGAACTGGGAGTAATTCAGCAGGTGATACCCAGGCTGTGCCCCAAGTGCTTAATATCTTCTCCAGCAGTCCTAGGAGGGACTTTCAGCCAGTACCAGGCTCAAGCACCTAGAGTCAAGTTCTTAAAAGAACAGGACCACCCTTTGGCTTGTACATACTTGGTTTGTCCTTTTACAAGGTAGGGGTAAATAAAGGTTTTCACATCCAAGCTTTAGGCAGTCATGTACAAAAGTGTAAGTAATGGTCTGTACTAGCACTAACAAGAATATAAGTGGAAAACCACTTAAGGTAAATCAGTTTGAATTAGAGATTAACATAATAAAATTTTGGACTGAGATTTTTTGTGCATATGACTAGTGGGTTTGCACAGCCAATTCTAACATTTTAACAGCAGCTTTACATCTACAGCATTTAGACCACTCTGAAAATCCCAACATCAGTGCCTGTTTGAACAGCTAGAATTACTCCCAGAAGAAAGCAGTAAATGAGCATAGAATTAGGGTTTTAGATGTACAAACACAGCAGTGTTTAGGCATAAGCAAATCTAGATACTGGTATGCTATAGTGAAATAGTAAAACACACAAAGCCTCATATCTACCCACTCTAGAGCAGGAACCCATTCCAGCTTGGCCAAAAAGTGCTCATGCAACATAGCTTCATATACATCATTGGAAAAAAAATTTCTACCATTAGTATATTAGATTCCATTATTTTAAAAAATTGTCCCCATGGTAAGGAACTGATTGAGGCCCCAAATACTGTGAGAAAATAATGATGGAAAATACTTCATTTCACAAAGTCATATTGCACAATGACAAGTCATACCTTGCCCAGCCTGGCTCTCCATCATACGCTCTCAGTTCTCCACCTTCCAAACTCATCCTCCTATCTGTTATCTGTACCATGTATAGTTGTTCCTTATTCCAGGCTACTCAGACATGCAATGCCTTCCTAACAGGCACACCATAAGTAAAACAGGCTGCAGAAGCATAAATGATGCATTGTTCACTGTCTATGTATCTGACAGTGTGATATGGAAAGAGCACACAAAAGACAAGCAACATAAGTAGTTGGCAATAAAAACAAACAACTGGGAGAAATGTCATTTGAGCAGGTTGAAAGGAATCACTGTGTCCAATTCCTTGGCACTGTATAAAATAATTTGGTGAGAGCTTTAAATGCCTGGTTCTACTCTGCAACAATAGATGTGCTCAGTAGAGTTCTTCAGGCTTTTACAGTGCATGTAAGATGAATAAAGATTTTTCAGCTCAAAGCTGAAAAGTGGATTAAAGTCAGAATAGCAAAATGAATTCCAGAGCCATCTTAGTCCTCAGCAATTGGGGCTGTCTGTGTATACTGCATAGCATGCACTAATAATCCTAATGAAATGATACTGCTTTTGTTTCATATGACACTTTTCCTTTCATCTTACTTTTACAGGAGATGGTCTCAGCTGTGACAAAAACTCTGCCATCCAGGTGATAGGCAAGCTCACAAACAGAAAAAGCAGAACATCTTGAGTGATACAGAGAACAAAAACTTCTCCTGAGGAAGCACAGTCAGTAAAGACAAATAGGGAGAAGAAGTAAAAGTGAAACTCTTGGAGGATCGCCACCTCCTCATCTGCACCTACCATTGGTTTTAGCTCTCTGCCCTCAGCTCCACCTCCTCGGCCAGCTTCTTTCATAGATTTCCTACTATTCTCCACAAACTCCTAAAAAACAATATTGAAGTGAAAAGTGTTTTTTTAGAGCAGACTCCAAAAATCAAATCTCAAGTCAAAACTTCAAGATGTAACTGCTCAAAATGTCAACAACAACTTGCTCCTCCCATTTCTCTTGTCCACAAAGTATCAAGAAGTATCAAAAAAGCCTGCCAAATAGCCACAAGGGTCTGCCTCATTTAATTCTAGAAGACAGGTATGTGCTTTGTGTGCTGTTAAAACTTTCACATTTACCACATAAGCTCTCATTCATGGGGAAGGTAGAACGGTGGTTGTCAAAAAAACCCAAACCACCCAAAATCCTGAGATCCCAGTTATCACATCCTATCCCTGTGTGTAATAATAGAACTCCATTAAAAAGAGCCAACTGGAGATAATGACTTGCTAGGTCTTGTTGATTTTCCTAACTTCCCTCAGTTGAAAGTCTTACATTTTTCACTGGATCATAATCACCTATTCATGAAGATTAGCAAATGTGCTAATTCAGTTTTATGTATTTTTTTTCTCTTAAAGGCAAGCATTCTGTAGTAGATTTCAGAAAACTTTAGCTGCTTGGTGTTCTGTGATATCAGCTGCTGACTGAAGGAACCCACAATGCTTTTATTATTTATCTATGCTGTCTTCTAAGACAACATTCTGCATTTTACTCTTATTCTGTGCTAAAAACCTACTCATCAGCTACCATTTTATTTATTATATACTTTGATTCTGTAGTGTTCTACGAAAAAAAAATGTTAAATTCTTGGCATGGTTTTCCAAAAAGTAATCAGAAAAATTATTACACTAAGAAGTCGTGAGAGTCTTCCTCTAGACTACACATGGGGCTCCTTGTTTTGCTGCTTTCCATTCTGCACTGTTATCACGTAGAAGAAATGATACCCAAGAGTATGATTCTGCAAGATGAGATGGCTCATCTAACAGCCATCAAACAGAAGCCAATACCAGTGATGCCACGGGAAGGAAACATCATTACTTATCTGTTGCTCATCATATCACACAGTTTAATGATCAAGCCATAAACAAGACAGTGAGGTAACCCAGGTAAAAAAGGACTGTATTAAACTCAGCTAGTGAGCTCATTACACTGTCAAATTACCATTATATGGAATCATATCATTAGACACAGAGAGCAAGGGGAAACTTACCATGAGAACTTTATCCATGTAGAATTCCCTCCCAGGGCTCCCATCATTGTATTTTGTATCGATGGCAAAACATAAGAAAAGGACATCTACAACCATTTCATAAATGGAAAGGAAGCAGTGAGCAACCAGGAATGCAAAGAGGCAGACAATGACGAGTGGTAGCACCCAGATGGTGTAATCTCGTTGGTAATTCAGCAACATAATCCCAGCCAAACCTGTACTGCAGACAATCAGTACCTGAAGAAGAAAACAGTAAACAACTCTAATGGCAGAAACCTTTAGATATTTTTGATTTTTTTAACCTATGTCGCAGGTGTACATGACAATTTATCCATTGGTCCACCACATGTAAATCAGAAGTTTCAAACACATCCTTCTACACTAAAGGTATTTTTCAGAGCAAATTACATTTATATCCTGCTGTCATAGATTATTCCTGTAAAAAATTCCCTATCCTGTCAATTATAAAACCCCTAGAACCTGATGCTACCAATCAATTAACAGGCAATTGATTTTTGGTTGTGGGGGGAAAGAAGGTAGATCCTTAGGAGGATTGTTATGTTTTTTCATTTTGCTGGTGGAAACAACCTCCAATCTTGTTTTATCTGTCTCATCTCCATACAGGGGCAATTAATCAGAATTCATGTAAGGCATTTCATGTAACAGTCTCCGCAGAGCTACACTATGTGCAAGGCCCTAATAGATATTCCACTGGGTATCAGTTTGGTCTTTGGGAATAACAAAAGGACTAAAATAACTGTTGTGCCAACTCAAAATTTTGAACATTTCTGAACCTATTATTATGAACTGCAGCTAAACAAAAAACTGTAATATAGGTCAGCTTTACTGTATTATGAAAATACCAGGTTGGACTGGTAGAGGAGACAGGCCTAGCACTGTTTTAACTGATAAAATTTTTTATACGCTGCACTGTTCATTATAACATTTCTGTCACCTGCACTTCTCCAATAATTTGAAACACATCTTTTCAGGGAAATGTTTCCTAACACCTTTCAGACTCTTCCATAAAACCATGTTATGCAATTTCATGGTCTCCCAAGCACCTATATCTTCATTATGTGTTTATTTCTTCTCACGTCTTATTGACCTAATTACAGGATTAAAAGTTCAGCCCACTTAATAAAAGTAGAGGAATGCAAGAAGGAAGACAGTTCAATCTAACTAGTGTTTTAACACTTAGGCATTCATCATTTCAAGTAGATGGGTATTAATTGTTTTAGTAAATAATGGCACAAAATAATTCAAAGGATGAGAATAACTCACTGGATTAGGTTTCCATAAAGTATACCTCTATCAGTTGGAGACCCAAGAAGCTGACTGACAGCAGCAATTATTCTAGTCTCCTTTTAATTCTCATAGTAGAGGTAACTCAGTTGCTTAAGCTGGCAGTTCCTCACAGCAGGCTTCTGTACTACCTTCCAATACAATTTTGTCATAAATGGTGATCAATAATGTGTCAATTTTCAAAATAAACCTGCAGAGCCCTTACTAAACAGAATTTAGAATAAATAGTTCCATTACTTACAATTCTAGGTTTTAACCACAAAACCAATCAAAACCTTAGAATTTATAATAGCTTTTCTCTTGACTCCTTGAAAATAAATTCATGCAAAAGGTGTCATCATCTTCAGCTACTCCTTTCTAATCACTGTTACTTAACATAAGTAGATCATTTTTTATCCTCCCTATCCTGGACAGTCTCGTCCTGATAAGATGCAGTTAAATGTGATGAAGTGCATGTTAAGAAACAGGAATTTTAATGCATTTTGTATTTGGGATGCAAGCCATTGCTAAGGAAAGCTTGTGTGATAGTTTTAAGGCCTGCCAGGACCGGAGACCACATTGCCATTGTCCCTCCCTCACCCTCGGAAAAAGTAGGGCACAAACCCCGGGTTAAAATAAGAAGAAATTTAATACAACAGTGTGGTAATCTGAACAACAACAGTAGCAATGATAACAACAATAAACAGTAATAACAGTAAACAAGACAAAAGATATACAGAGAAATGCTGCAATGGATAGAGACAGCTCGCTTGCGTGCTCCCCGCGACCAAAGCCACAAAAGAAAACATCCCACACTGCCAGGCCGGACCTGACGTCAGCATGGTATGAATAAAATGGCTGGAGATGCCTTCCCCCTCTCTGCTGGGGAAACTTAACCCTATCCTAGCTGAACCAGGACATAATCCACCCCTTTATTCTATACCATCTGCATTATGTCCAGCTGCCATTTAGCAGTTAATAATAACAAAATAACAATTTACAAAGGCACAGCATAATTCATGGCATGTTCTTACCCAGAATCAAGTCCCCCTGTGGTATGCATCGGACCTCTCCATTGTCCTGCATCCCCACCAGGGACACCCAGGTCCTTGGGCAAAAATAATCCCATGGATGGGTTTGCCTTTACCTTTACCTGGCGCAGGACTAAACCAGACCATTTTCCCCAATATATTCCTCATGCACACCACAGGGACTTTATCCCCATCTACAGCACGTGGAGGTTTTGACTGAGCCGGGCCAGCTCGACTGGCAGATCCTCTTGTGTTCACTAGCCAGGTGGCCTTTGCTAGATGTGTGTCCCAGTCTTTGAAGGTCCCACCTCCCAGTGCTTTCAGTGTGGTTTTTGACAGTCCATTGTAGGACTCAATCTTCCCAGAGACTGGTGCGTGGTAGGGGATATGGTAGACCCACTCGATGCCGTGTTCTTCTGCCCAGGCATTTATGAGGTTGTTTCAGAAGTGGGTCCCGTTGTCTGACTCAATTCTCTCTGGGGTGCCGTGTTGCCTCAGGACTTGGGTTTCAAGGCCCAGGATGGTGATCTGGGTGGTGGCATGGGGTGCTGGGTAAGTTTCCAGCCATCCAGTGGTTACTTCCACCATTGCGAGTACGTGGTGCTTGTTTTGGCAGGTCTGTGGCAGTGTGATGTAGTCGATCTGCCAGGCCTCTCCATATCTGTATTTCAGCCATTGCTCTCCATTTTGCTGGGGCTTCACCTGCTTGGCATGTTTGATTGCAGTACACGTCTCACATCCGTGGATGATCTCTGCAATGGTGTGAATGGTGAGGTCCACCCCTCAGTCTCGAGCCCACCTGTTTGTTGCATCTCTACCTTGGTGGCCCGAGGTCTCATGGGCCCACCGGGCTATGAACAGTTCACCTTTGCACTGCCAGTCCAAGTCCACCTGAGCCACTCTAATCTTAGCAGCTTGGTCTGCCTGCTGGTTGTGTCGATGTTCATCAGTGGACCGACTCTTGGGTACATGGGCATCCACATGGCACACCTTCACAACGAGGTTCTCCACACAGGCTGCAATGTCCTGCCATACTTCAGCAGCCCAGACGGTTTTACCCTTACGTTGCCAGTTGTTCTGTTTCCATTGCTGCAGCCATTTCCACAGGGTATTCGCCACTGCCCACAAGCTGGTGTAGAGGTAAAGCCTTGGCCCCTTTTCCTGCTCAGCAATATCCAAAGCAAGCTGGATGGCTTTCACCTCTGCAAACTGGATTGACTCACCCTGTCCCTCAGTAGCTTCAGTGACTCGTCGTGTGGGACTCCATACAGCAGCCTTCCACTGTCAATGGTCTCCCACAATACGACAAGACCCATCAGTGAACAGGGCATATCGCTTCTCCTCATCCAGAAGCTTGTTATATGGAGGGGCCTCCTTAGCACGTCACCTCCTGTTCTGGTAACATCCTGGAATCTTTGCTCTCCAGCCAGCTCGTGATCACCTCTAGTATCCTTGGGCGGCTGGGGTTCCCTATTCGAGCCCGTTGTGTTATCAATGCAACGCATTTCTCCACGTGGCATCTGTTGCATGATGTGTGGAGGAGGCCTTTCCTTTGAACATCCACCCCAGCACCCGCAGTCGGGGTGCCAGGAGGAGCTGTGTTTCAGTGCCGACCACTTCTGAGGCAGCCCAAACTCCTTTGTATGCTGCCAGTATCTCCTTCTCAGTTGGTGTGTAATTAGCTTCAGAGCCTTTGTATCCCCGGCTCCAAAAGCCTAGAGGTTGGCCTCAGGTTTCCCCAGGTGCTCTCTGCCAGAGGCTCCAGGTAGGGCCACCCTCCCCAGCTGCGGTGTAGAGCATGTCCTTAACCTCCTGCCCTTCCCGCACTGGCCCGAGGGCTACTGCTTGGGCAATCTCCCGCTTAATCTGTTCAAAAGATTGTTGTTGCTCAGGGCCCCATTCAAAATCGTTTTTCTTACGGGTTACGTGGTAGAGAGGGCTCACAATCAGGCTGTAGTTGGGGATGTGCATCCTCCAGAACCCCACGGCACCCAGGAAAGACTGAGTCTCCTTTTTAGAGGTTGGTGGGGCCATGGCTGTGATCTTGTTTCTCACCTCCATTGGGATGTGGCGACGCCCATCTCGCCATTTTATTCCTAGGAATTGAATTTCCCTTGCCGGCCCCTTAACTTTCTTTTGCTTAATGGCAAAGCCGGCCTTCAGGGGGATTTCAATTATCTTCTTCCCTTTCTCAAAGACTTCCTCGGCTGTGTTCCCCCATACAATGATGTCATCAATGTACTGCAGGTGTTCTGGAGCCCCACCTCTCTCCAGTGCAGTATGGACCAGTCCATGGCAAATGGTGGAGCTGTGGTTCCACCCCTGGGGCAATCGATTCCAGGTGTACTGGATGCCTCTCCAAGTGAACACAAACTGTGGCCTGCACTGTGGCACTATCAGAATGGAGAAGAACGAGTTAGCAATGTCAATCGTGGCGTACCACTTGGCTGCCTTCGACTCCAGTTCATACTGGAGCTCTAGCATGTCCGACACTGCAGCACTCATTGCTGGCGTCACTTCATTCAGGCCATGGTAGTCCACAGTTAGCCTCCATTCGCCATTAGGCTTTCTCACTGGCTATATAGGGCTGTTGAAGGGGGAGTGAGTTTTGCTGATCAGCTTCTGGCTTTCTAGTTGACGGATCAGCTGATGGATGGGGACCAGGGAATCTCGGTTGGTGCGGTACTGCCGCTGGTGCACCGTCCTGGTAGCAATCGGCACTCACTGTTCCTCAACCTTAAGCCGCCCCACCACTGAGGGATCCTCTGAGAGGCCGGGTAAGGTGGACAACTGTTCAACCTCCTCCAGGGCAGCTACACCAAAAGCCCACCGGTACCCTTTTGGGTCTCTGAAGTACCCTCTCCTGAGATAGTCTATGCCCAGGATGCACGGGGCATCTGGGCCAGTCACAATGGGGTGCTTATGCCAGTCCTTCCCAGTCAGGCTCACTTCAGCTTCCAATAGGGTCAGCTGTTGGGATCCCCCTATCACTCCGGAGATGCAAATGGATTCAAGCCCACTGTAGCTCGATGGCATCAGGGTGCACAGTGCACCAGTGTTCACCAAAGCCTTATACTCTTGTGGGTCTGACGTGCCAGGCCATCGGATCCACACTGTCCAGTAAATCCGATTATTCCTTTCCTCCACCTGGCTGGAGGCAGGGCCCCTCTAATCCTGCTCATCATCACTCACTTCTTGTAAGAATGATTTACTGGTCCCCTCAAGAGGGTCAGACATAACGCTGGCCATTCTATTCTGTCTGGAGGATTTCTAATTGGACACTGGAGCTGCGCTTTTCTTGGAGGACTCCCCTTTTGCGATGGCCTTCCCTTTCAGCTGCTCTACTCGTGCAGCTAAGGCGCCAGTGGGTGTCCATCCCACCTCCTCATGTTCTCTCCATGGTCATGGAGGAAAAACCACAGGGTGCCTCGTGGTGTGTGCCTTCTACTGCCTTTTTCTTGGGTGGGGAAATGTTTATTTCTAATGGCTGAGACATCAGCCCGTGCAAGTGGAATGTCGGACATGTCCTCTTCCACTTTCTGGAGTCTCTGAGACAGTTCCTCCACAGCTGAGGCCCAGGAATATTGAGATGAAGGGAGATTTCCCTCATATTGCCGGAGCTTGCCAACCACTCCATCCACTGTTAGAGTGTGGGTGTCTGTCCACCAGGACACTATTGCCAGTGCTTTCGAGTGTGCTTCTGGTGCGCTCTTCAGGAACTTTTGCCACATCAGGTGTGTGCAAGGGACCTGTTCTGGGTCCATGGGTGACTGATCATCATTCAGATCACCATAGATCATATCAAACACAGCCAGTTCCCTGAGGTTCTGGATGCCTTTTCAATGCTGGTCCATTTGCTTAGCTGACATAGGATATCATCCTTGTAGGGTGCCTCTCCCTCACACTGAGCAGGATTCGCTTCCAAAGGCTGAGGGTTTGAGTCTGTTTCCCTGTTTTCCTATCAATGCCAGCATCCTTGGCCAAAGATCCCAGCTGCTTGGCTCTCTCCCCTCCATTTCAAAAGCACTGGTCCATTGTCCCAGCATGGGAGCAGCCAGGTGCAAATCTGCTTGCCTTGCAGGCGGCCGAAATCTCTCCTCATACCTTGCAATTCAGTCGGGTATAGAGATTGGACAATCACCTCTGGCCCTTCCTCCTGTTCCCGTGCTGGGCCTGGGTCTTCCCCATCCCTCACTTTGCAAACAGACTTTCTGGTATATTTTGTTTTCTGTATCGGGGCGACTGATACCAGCATTGGCTGGCTCTCTGGCTCAGCTGCTGTGCTGGTGGAGGCAACTGAAACTGGCTCTGCCTGTCCTCCCAGCCCAGCTCCTGTACAAGTAAGTTCACTCTCAGATCCTGCAGCCCTTTCTCCCCCTTGAGAGCAGTGAGTGTTATTAAAGAGGACACGGTAGGCATGGGCAAGTCCCGAACACATTGCAGCGAGTTGTGTCTCCTGGGTTTTGCCAGATTGGTAACACACCCTTTCTAAGCACTCCATCAGCTTTTCAGGGCTTTGCATTTGTTCAGGAGTGAAATTCCAAAGCATTGGAGGTGCCCACCAACTCAGGCGTTTGCCCATCTTTTCCCACACCCCTTGCAACTCACTATTATCTGACCTGGGGCAGGTTTCCGGTGCTGCTGTTGTTAAAGAAGTGCTGCATGGCCCAAAACAAGATCTGGCAGACACCCAGAAAACATTGTGCTGCAAATACATCGGCCTGAACACCCCAAGGATAACTGAAACTCCCCAAAACCAAGAGGATTTCTTCCCCTGGCTCACCCATAGAGGGGGTGAGACCCCTAACAAAAGTCCAGGTAGCAAATAGGTACCAGCCTGCCCCCACAAACAGCGATACAAACACATTGTAAGCAGTCAATAGCCAGTACATCAAAATAAGACCCTTTATACATTTTCCAACAACAACAAACATCAGCACTGTGATCATACACTGGATATAAGGATTAATCCAGCCCCACCAAGCAAGCAAGTGGGCCAGCATTGCAAACATTTTCTTATCAAACAGTACAAATACAAACAGAAAAATTACACCTAACAGATTGCTCTAACACACTCTGGTCAGGGTCTGTCCCTTTTTGATTCTTATTTCAACCCTCTTGTGTCCCACATTGGTGTGCCAAAAAGGCTGTGATAGTTTTAAGCCCTGCTGGGACCAGAGACCACGTTGGTGTTGTCCCTCCCCCACCCTCGGACACAAGTAGGGCACAAACCCCGGGTTAAAATAAGAAGAAATTTAATACAACAGTGTGATAATCTGAACAACAAAGTAGCAATGATAACAACAATAAACAGTAATAACAATAAACAAGACAAAAGATGTGCAGAGAAATACCACAATGGTTACAGACAGCCTGCGCACCTGATTCCCGTGACCAAAGCCACAAAGGAAAAACTTCCCGCGATGCCAAGCTGGGGACACTTAACCCTATCCTAGCTGAAGCCTCTCTGCTGGGGACACTTAACCCTATCCTAGCTGAACCAGGATAGCTTGCTACTATGTAAGTCCATTAACAGCTGTATATATAAAAACTGTATGCAGACATACCTTTCCTAGAAATAGCATAAAATCCCCAACTGTGTTTATGGCAGCCACTCGCAAAGCATTTTCCACTAGAATAACAAAGGCATCCTTTGCTGAGGTGCAGAAGTTAGTGCTGTTGATAGCTGTGGCTGTATATGCATTCTGGGAAAAGGAAATTGAAGATTTATTCATGGAATGATCAGGTATTTTAGATGGAGGAGGGGAGAGGAGAAGAAGATATAACTTCTGAATAAGTCATATAAGTCATATGATGCTAATGACAAAGATTCCCTTGAGAATTGTTGAATCAAGCAGTATCTACCAGCTGACAGAAGATACAAGGTAGAGAATTACTATTATTCTTCTTCCTCTCTCATCATTTATGCATTAACAAGTTTATTCCAAAAAACTAATTAAACAGAATTTACAATTTGTCTGCAGGAGGAGGTAAGCACTGGTACAACTACAGCAATTAAGTATTTAGAAAAAAATCTTCTGGAAATATTAGAGTCATACAAGTCCACCAAGATAATTTCTAGATACTTCACTGCATTCATGGTTAACCAGGATAATTTTTAAGGATTACACGGAGGTTTTTTGCCTGCTTTCTTCTGATTTTATTTTCTATATTTCCACAATTTCCACAAAAGAATGAACAACAGTCAAAAAGACATTAGAGATATAGATGTACTTAACAAAGATGGAACCACAGGCCAATAAAACCTCTTTTACAAAGGGGTCTGCCCAGCTATTGTGTCGCAACTTGCAACTCTTTTCCCACTTCATAGATGACGATGACAATTTGATGTTATATACAGTTTTTCAATTGTGTGAACCTTAAATATTACACCTAGAAAAGCTTTGTTCTCTTTTCATAGCAAACATATTCTGAAATTCAGATGTAGTTTGACAGGGTGGACATAAGTGGGAATGTCTCCAACCACTAAACAAGAAAGTTGAGATACCATATTCACAAAGATGAATAGTGGCTACTTTTCACCTTTGCAATATAAACAATGACTAATGTCGTGATTTGCAGTGTAATTTCAGTAATGGAGACAAGACTGAAGTGCTGTTATTCAAATCCAGTTCCAAAGTATAACACATATGTGTCTGCCTCAGACTGCATTCTGGGAATCTCTCTCTCTCTCTCTCTCTCTCCCTCTCTCTCATCAGCCCTTACAAAAAACAACTATTGAAAATATTACCTGATTTAAGTAAGTCAGGCACTTTTCTAGACACCAAAGGCAGCAGATGCAGGCTTTAAGCATACAACGAGCACAAGCATTTTCCTAGGAAAGCACAAAATGTGGGAAAACAAAGAGTAAACCCAACAAATCTTAAGAAAACAACATTCCTTTGTGTTTCAGTAACCCATACTCAGGTGGTAACTTAAGCAGTCCCCCTCAGTCCTGCCCTCCTTTAAAGACCCAAAACAAGACTTCCAGTCTCCTATGCAGATTAAATTAGCTGTAAACATGTCAGGCCATGAATTTCAGTAACAAAACAGAATATTTATCTTACTTTTCCTTTGAGTTGTGTATGAATATACATAAGAATCATTCGTGGTATCTTCACTAGTGTGATAATGAAAGACCCCTTTGCTACTGTTCCTAGGTGGTAACAAACAAGGCGATTAACAGATGCCAGAATAGGAGTAAATGGCAAATTCCTTTTCTCCCTGTTGAAAAATAGAAAAAGAATAGAATGATCAGTATGTATGTAATATCATCTAAAAGTGCTACAAATTCTCAATAAAACAACATGTGAAAGGAGCATATTATTCTTATATTAGTTTGCAAGGTAAACTGTTCACTCCACACTGACAGACAGTCTGTGCAAGTTACAGTTTTGGCCCTAATGCAGTAATAGGAATAGGATAAGGAATCAGTATGACTTGAAGGGTAGTCTTACTAGCAGTTGGCTGCATTACCTGTATTGCCAACTAGTAGTTTCAATAAAATTCAAAACCCTCCTAAAAGCATTAGAAGCAATGCTGATATTTTTTTAGTTGAACTACTGATAAACTTGCCTTCCCCTTCTTTCTTGTTCTGTTGGAGGTCTTTGTAGACACTGGAGAGGACATTACTATTTTTATTTATTAGGCAAATTCCTCTCAGATGTTTTGCATTTCTGATTTAGCTATTATATCCTCAAGAAACCAAGTATTAAGCCTTAAAACGAGCCATTTTATTGCAACATGGCTAGAATATTTTTAATCTGTCAGATGAATACTCACTTTCACAGTTTTGAGGCAATTCCCTCTACAAGATTTTAGTTATATTTGCTACCAAGGAAGCCACTTCTGTTTTTCTCTCAAAGAACAGCTCTAGTCAACATTTGAAGAATGGCTTTTCTTCTTTATTAGAAATATAAGCATAATAATAAAGATCTTAAAGGAACAAGTGCTAACATTCCAAACATAAAATACCTCCCCAGCTTAGGAGAAAGTTACTTTCATGTGAGTTTCATTCAAAAAAGATAAAAAAGTAGAGTCTTGTCAGAATGTGTATGTAAACAATGAATCTAACAAGACCCTAAGTAATCTTGTGTAAGAATATTAATGAAGCATTGTAAATAATTTAAAAGGCACAGTGAGTGAGAGTGTGCACACTTTGGAGTCATTGTTCTTCTGTGTCATTGTGTAGTAATAACTTCCCCAACTGGTACCCAGAACCTGTAGTTTATTAAATGTTATCGGAGCACTCTTTTGGTTACCCCTATCGTCTTGTTGGCTTCAGCTGTTTGGATTTGGTTACAAATTAAAGTTTATTATCTGTGTGAAGGCCCTTTGGTATACCTCCGTAACAATAACCAGCAAAACAGATTATTTTAGGACTTGATACGAATTTAAAAGAGTCAATACAATTCAACTGCTCTCCAGCTTTCATGATGGAAGCACTTATTCTTCCCAAAAGCTCTGTCCCCCATTACTTCTGCTAATTCCCCTTCTACACTACTTACAGTAGAATTAAATTGTTCTTACCTTGTAAAATAGTATGTCACAACAGCCCCTGCTACTGTCATCTGCTGACAAGCTAGGATAAACTCGCTGATCCAGATAAGTCCCACTGCATGGTACCACCACATGTATTTCAAAGGACCTACCATATGAAATTCAACAAACCCTTCTTCATTTGGGACAGGACTACCTAGAAATAAATGAGGGTAAAAAAAGGAAATGGTGCTTAACATCAACTCAGAAAGAAAGAAGCATATGGTATTAGCAGTTCATAACCGTCTACGCAGAACCCCTCTAACTTCTACTAATAGTTCTAAATGTCATGTTTAGGAAGACTATTGATAGGAAAGATACAGCTTTTGAAACAGTCAGGATAATGGCTATTGAAAAAGCACTAAAAAAAAATAATTCTGAGCATACTCCCGCAACACTTCTTTTACTTTTCAGCCACTTAGTGAAAATTTCAAAATCTAACCACCACCAAGTAGCAAAAAATTCTTATAATTAAACATAATAGAAGACTGCTTCAATCATTCTTAATTTCAGTCTGCTGGTCTGTTGGAATTATTCATACAGTGAGAATCACTATTAAACTTCATAGCTCCTTACACCTAGATGTCAACATTAACAATCACTTTTGGTCTTCCTTATGGTAAGTCTTTGTGCAAGTATTTCAACAGTATTTGTAGCTTTACAGGCATAAGGAGCTGCTTTAGAGATTCTAAACGTATGATTTTATACATTCAGAAACCCTGTCTGATCTGAACAGCAATATCATGTATTGAGACCGATAGCACATCAGAACTCTCCTAGGATAAGCTCTGTTTCAATATGTTAACTCACATTGAAATGTTTCATCTACAACAGTTATGTGAACAGCTGATGAGATTCAGAAAAATACTGAAAGTAACATCACATGCACAAAATTTTGAAACCATTGTTTTGACTTAGCTATGTTTTTACACTTATATAAAGATTTAGTATTTTCTTGTGAATAAATTGAACTATTGAAATAATTTTGGTTTTAGTGAACAAGCTTTTAATAAGTGTAGGCTTCTTATACACATATAATGTACACTTTTTCAGTTCTCCTGGTTTGGATTGAAAAGATCTGGCCCTATTTGCACAAAGATTTTGTTTAACAGTGAAGATAAAGTTAAAAGCATAAATTAGTATTTGCTGAATCATGGCCAGTTGAAGAATTCTGTCATTAAAATATATTATCAGCCTAAATTCTGCAACAAATTTAGTCCCTGCACTGTGGTCTTTAACCCAGAGAGTAAAGCATGGGACTGAAACTCAACTCACTTTCAGAGGCAAACATTTTCTGCACATCCCACAGCATGTAATAAAAACTAAAAATTGCAACAGTACTGAGAACAAGAATGCATGAATTCTATTACCTCCATCCCTCGCTAAGAATACAGGCTATGAAATAAAAAATACTTACCCTGTATTACCCTGCAATAGCTCTGTAACCTGAAACACTGCTACTTATCAGTAAATAAGAAATTCCAAAATTCTAAGGTTTTAATAATGAATGATATCTCTATCGCCTACAATTTACTGCACAGACACCTTCCATTTTAGAAAGCAGTTGCTAGGTTTCTCTGCTGAACTAAGATTTGAGCCTATAGGATTGATTAACTCCAGGAAGCTCTTGTCAGACCCTGAACACAAACCATGTTCTCATCTTCTACACTCTATACTGCTGGCAGAAATGGAGAGTACATTGGCTGCTCTCAGAATACAGTGTACAAATAACAGAAAAATCTCCCTAATAAACCTAGAAAATGAAGGAATAATACTGGACACTGAAGTTATGAACAAATAAAAACTATTTCCAGTATATTTACATTTTGGAAGACAGCAATTGTGTACAAGAGTGCCTTCATTACGGTTTCTTCATCTGTGTGAGTACTGGCTACAATACAACACTTGGTAAGATTAGTTGCAAGATTAGACTGGTTTTAACCTGTTGTGTAAAATTAGAGGGAATGACTTGAAAAATTGTTATAGCTGTCTTACCAACAGAGTCTTGTGATTTGCAACATGCCAACTTGCAATCAAATCAGAAAGCCAGCCTAAGGCAGAAAGTAACATACTGGGAATGCAGACTCAAACCCACAACTTTCTTGAAACAAGTGTTTTGAAGTCACTGAAGCAGACAGGAACACAAGCACAAAATGTTGGGTTTTTTTCTAGAGGTTCCCACGTGCTTTTTAACCAACTCAGCCTGAAACCATAAGAAATGAAGTGGAATTTATTCAAAATAAGCCTGATAGCTGCTTACCTGTAGTACCAAGGAAAAGCAGGACTGTGATCCAGTATATCCAGAAGACAATAAGCACAAAGAATGTCCAAAATGGTTGGAAGACTAGCAGCGGCAGGTGAATGAAGACCTTGCCAGCCACATGGAACAAGGCAATGGTGAGAGCTACTCGTTTGCGCATAATTAACATTATCAGGAACAAGATGACCTAGAGGGTTAAGTTTCCAAATCACATTTTAGAGAAATGAAAAATAAGCAAGCTATCATATTTAAACACAGCAAATTTAACACATGCTCTATCTGCAAACTCACTAGATCAATATAAAACTTCTATCAGCTTCTTCTGGTGATAAATTATTTTTCAAATTCTACTTATGGGGAATTCCAATATCATAATTAGGTTTTTGCAACCATCGTCAGCCTCAGATTGATGAGATCAGACCAGATGCTACCTCAGTTATGTTTTAGATGCCAATGAAATCAGCAAGATTTAACAAAGAATACAATTTAACATTCACATTTGAGCATGGTGTGGTGATCTTGTCATGTAAGTTTGTCAAACATTGCCAATTTTTAGTAGTAAAGTCAGTGACTCCAAAACAAACAGCAAGGCCTAAAGAAGATAAATTATTTCAGTAATCAGTATTTCAGTTTACATTGATCCTTCTCTAAATGGAAAAAGTTTGAGAACAACTGACTTCAGAAGTAGGAATGGTCTAAGGACTTTCAAATAAACTGAAATTACTAAGTATCTCTGAACTAGGAACCTAAGAAAAATCTCCTAAGTGAAACTGGATTGGGAGTCCAATATTGTACCTATTCTTGGAAGTCCCTGTGTACATTTTACAGTAGAGGAGAGTAGCTGCAGGGTTAGGAACTCTCTCCTGATTCAAAATCAGGTAATAGAGAAAAATGCCTGGAATAAATAAATAAATAAATAAATAAATAAATAAATAAATAAATAGCAACAGAGGTTGCAGTAGAAATAAACTCTTAAAAAATGTGTGCAATATAAACCTTTTGCCTGAATAAAAAAAAAAAAAAAAAAAGAGAGACCATCAGGAAGACAGAAAAATAAAGTAATATAGTCATTAGCAAAGGATACCGTGAAGACTGTAGCTGAAATGGCATATATCAGGAGAGCCTGAAGATTGTCTTTGGCTATTTGAGTCTGAACAGCACTGGCAGATATTCGTTGCTTAGCATAGAGCCACCACAGGACTCCTGTGCCACCTATGTTTAGAGGACAAAAATAAAGGATAAATGAAACGAGGACAAAAAAAAAAAAGGATAAATGAAACATGCTCATTTTATGTGACACAGTCATACTACCTCCTACCAAAGAAACTAAATAGTTTCTTCTTTTAAGTCTAGTCTGGTACAGAATACTCAAGGGCACTGATGCTTAACCCAACAGGAACTTTAGAAAAGAGAGAAGTGCTTAGTTCTCCTCTGTTACCCTCTTCTCAAGTGGATATAGTATTTTCACAGTCCCACCCCACTATGACCACTTAAGAGACCTGCAGCTCTTTGACTCTGTCTGAGTGAAGTGCATGGAAGGACTAGTTCATGGGAAGCCCTACCATCTCCCATTAGACAAGCAATAGAGGAACAAAAAAGAAGAATAGAGTTATATGGAGTTATAGGCGGTAAGAAACTTGGGGGGGTGTGTGGTGTGTGTGTGTGTGTGTGTGTGTCTCTGTGTGTGTCTGTGTGTGTGTGATACAAAATAACAAGAAGGAGTCTACAGCTCCTGGGAAGACTAATCAAGAAGAGAAGGAACAGCTCTGATGTTGAAAACAGTACCTCAGGTTAATGACACATATCTACACCTGGATCAGATAATGTCTTTTGGGCACTGGAAAAAACATTGGTGAAGGGCACAAGAGGCCAATATAATGTGAGGTAATGTCCTCCAACCCCTATTACAAACCCTAGCCTTATGGCCAGAATATAATTCTCCTATTCTAGCTACCTTTCCAAGGTAAACTTATCTTATACAGGACTCTAGTGTCTCAGGGAGATAACCTCTCCCCTCTGACACTTTCTTTCCCACCCTCTTTTGAGTATCCTTCTCTGTTCTTTTGTTATTTCTGCATCAGATGCATAAGCTTATCTAGAGACCACAAGTCTTTGATGAAGGTCTAAAATGGAGGATGCTCTTTTGATGTCTCTTAAACAGTGAAAACAGAACAAGCAGTATGTCTCACAAATGACATGTTCTTATTCTGTCTGTGTAATGGATGCAATTTTTTAGAACATAACAACAGATGGCAATAAGATAAGATTCAATTCTTTCACTCATAGTCACACAGCTTCTAAAGAGTATAAATGGAAAAAAAAAAAATCTATTTTTTTCCTTTTCTGTCATCAAGGATCCTAAGACTAGTAACCAGAAAACCCAAGTGATCCTGAAAAAACAGATGGTCTGCTCATTTTTCCCCATCCCTTGCAGTCCTGAATTCTAAGAATTAAATTGCTAGTGCTTCCTAATTTGATTATTCTATTTTTGTTCGTTCCCTACAGTCATCTGCCCCTACATTTTGGCTTAGCTACTGAGTTTCAATAGAAAACTTTAGTTTTACAATTGTAAAAGTTAATGTGATAAAGTAAGGCTGTTTGCATGCAAGCTACATAATTTTGGATAAGAAAATCTCTAGTCATTCCCAAGATGGCATGGCTGGTTGCATTTCATACATGACCTAGGTCATGCAGGACTTTTGAGTCATATGGAAATACAAGGATTTGATTAGAAATGCTGTAAACGAACCTTCGCTTCCTCTCCTCAAGAACAGGTCTTAGACACACCTACAGAGCTACTCAGAGGACTGAAGGGGCTGATGAACATGTCAGGCTTTTATGGGCACATCTACATCCTAGGGTTCCCTGAGGCTGCATAAACAATAGTTGCTCTTTGATTCCTGCATGCTTAGCACACTCAGCGAGAGGGTGGGCCATCAAACACACCCAGACTAGCTGCCTCGCTGACATATCTGGAAGGCAGGTTAAGAAGAAGGCAACATTTACTGCTGTGCAAATATCTCATATTGCTTATGTGGACTCTACTGAGATAGGCTGACAGGAAGCTTGCTAGCCAAGCAGGGTCTGCAGCAAATCTCTAGGGAGCAATGCACTCTCTGGGAGAGGACTGCAATTAAAAAGGTGGCATTTTTGCTGTATGTCTTGCAAGGGACTCAAAGGAAAGCTGAAGGGAAATGCATGGCCCAAGATCTATTCAGGATGTGGCTGGCTTGATGACATGCAGCACAAAGATTACAACTGGGAGACAAAGACGACTTACCAAGTGATCCCAGAATGACAAGAATTGTTAAAATCCAGACAAGTACTCTTGAAATGTACCTGATTATAACCATCAAAATCATGGACAACACTGCAAAAGACAATAAATAAAATAAGCAGAGCAATTATTTCAAGTAGAAATAGCCATCCTTACTCTCCCACTGCACTAAGATAGCTGCCTCCCAATAAAATTTTTAGACAGATTTCTGAGGCTTACAAACTCACTGCACAGACAGTTAAGGAAATTAGGCACCTCTACAACTTCTGCTTTGATACTGTTGATTAAAACAAAGAGAGCATAAATACATTTACATGGTACATTAAATACAAGACATAATGCATACAGACAGACAGAGATGTATTTAGACAGTGACAAAACCGACAGCAAGACATGACAGTACTCTGAGTCTGGCACACCTCCTGAGGACCAGAGCAGAATTTGCACTCAAATACACCTGTCAAACAAGTGCAGATAATATGATGTCTGTGTATTCCAAAATTTAATGCCAGTAAAAAGTAAAAAACCTGTTACTTTATTTTCAACATTCAAAATTAGTTCTTTAACAAGATTTGTTCACATCATCCCACTGCCACTACAATCCCAGCCAACTAAGGTTTAGTGAGTGGTGTATGTGTACAGAAGTTACATGAGAGCCACTGGAACCTGGCTTTCTGAATCACACAATTTGACCCATTGTTTAAAAATAAATTTTGTTTATCTTAGAAGGTATGAAAAATATTTTAAAAATAAACTGTATGTAAAACTCTGTAGTAACTTCAGACACTGTCTGAACAGTAGCACTGCTAATCAGAGACTAGCTTTCAGTTTCATAACAGTCATTATCTAATACTGCAAGTGTCAAGATAGAACAATAAACAGCTTTCCAGTCATAGTTGAAAAGATACTCAATGGTCTTTTGTGGTTTGGGTTTTTTTTAAATGGTATCTAGCATCCTTTATTTTTCCAACCACAAAGGCAGACTGAAAACAATGGACTTCTTTATCTTGTGCAGCTTTGCAATGTTTCTTTATAAACCACAGACTGCACACATTGTTCATACACATGGCTAATATCTGGAGCCTCCCATTTTAGGATTTCATATTTTATATCTGGTAGGAGTAAAATAGACTCATTAGGAAAGTAATTCATGTGGGTGAGCAATGTTTCACCTTAATTCACAAGACTTTGTTAAAACAGCACTTCAGACTAGTGCAATGTGTCACTCTATAGGCCAGAGGCATCTCGAAACTGCAGAAATGATTCAGCACCTCTATAGTGTTGGGCATTTCCCACTCTTCAGACAAGGCTGAGATTTTCGAAGGCCTGAAGTTTTTAATTTTAGGGGATGGGGAACAAGGAGGTAACATACAATACAATAAATGGGCACCTGTTTCTTGTTTTCCCTCTGAAAGTTCTCATATCCTTGCACAAGTATGTTAAGTGAAACAAAATGAACCCCCTACATTCTAGAAAAGTGTGCTGTTCTGTATTTCTCACACCATCCTTTTTATCTGGAAAGGGTTTATTTGGACTTGGACTGGCAGAAGATGAATATTAGAAATGGGAAAGAGGAATATGATAATAAAAATTAGAATGGGGATGCGCTGTTAACTATACCAAAACTAATGCTGACTAATTAACATCCTCTATCTTATAATCAGTGGAAGAGGAGAAAAACAAGGAATGCATATATATATTGCTTCTGAATAAGTTACCCATCTGTCAAACGAAATTTAAAAAAGGCATTCTGAACCATTTTCTAAGGGCTCATTGCTATCATACATGTTTTTTTGCTTATATTGTGGTTAGAGGGTGTTAACAATCTCCTAATGCAATACTAAGAAATATCTAGTAATGAGAAAAACAATTACCTAGTGATAACAAGCAAAGTCCCATTATAATCTCTTTGCTGGTCATAACTCCACTAATCAGCCTGTGTAAGACACTACTGTCACTGACAAAGGTGATCAGGGCCTCTGCAAACTTGGCATAGCAGGAAATGTTCACAGGAGCACAGCGATGGAAGAATGGAATAGGTGCACTGGTGACACAAGAAAAAAAAATCAGAAAAAAAATTACTCCTACTCAATATAAATGCCACATCAACACATAAATGAAAGGTGAATAGATGCAACCATTCCACCCTCATAACATCATAACCAGAAACCATGTGTTGAATGCACAAGTGCTGCTGGAATGAGCATGATCGTAATGGGAAGTGATGCAGTTCTTACAAGTAACCCTGTGAGGCTGGAGTGCACAATCCGACAGGAAATTATTACCCTCCCACACTTAAAGGGCAAGGCTCAGAAAAAACATATTCCTAGTTCCACTTAAACATGTCTCATTCAAGTGTCAGGTGGTAAATCAGCAGCTTTCATTCATGTTCGAATGGAAAATTGGCCCATATTTGCAGCAGAAGAAATCCCAGAATGACAATACTCTTCTTGCAAGCACACATTTTATGCTAAAAGACATCAGCACTTACAACCACTGACAAGCAAAACCAGTGTATTTATTCTTAGTCTTTCCCCATACTAAACTTGCTCTTGTCTTAAAGATTACAATCACAGTGTTTACTTTTATTAACTTGTTCAAAATTATGCACTACATTCTTTACAACACATGCAAAGATACCTCTATTGTTTCATTGTTCCTGAACTGTTTTGGAAGCATCCTGCCCAAAAATACTGATGCTATGCATTAAACTCTGCAGAATGCTCTGCAGAACCTGTTATCAGGACCATCAGAGGAAGATATAAGAGCTAAAAGTTCACTTTAAAAGTGGGTACTTTTGTTTTCCAAGTGTTTCCCATTAAGTAGCTGCTTTTCTTGCTCATAAACTGTCAGACCTGAAAGTGGCCTATTATATCATTTGATCAATCTTCCCAATTCCACTTCAGACACAAGTTCCATGAATTACATGTTCCTTCCTGTAATTGGATCCAATTAAAAAGAAATGTCTTTCATATTAAGTCAGTCTCTTCTTCTAAACTGTATTTGTTTCACCCTGCCCAATCTTCCTTACTTAAAAGATTTCAGTGGACTGTAGCACATAATCTTTTGCAGTTTCGCCATTTGAGTAATGACATATAAATGAGCAATTTGCTGTACTCAGTAACTATTTAAGCCCATGCATTTCCAAAATTCTAACCATAATTTTAAGCATGTAGTAAGTAAAGCAGCTGCCTTAGGCACATCCTTTCTAGGAATTGTTTTTTGGGGAAAAAAAAGACAATATGCTGTGTGTAACTATTCTGTACAGAATTTGGAAGAAATGATGATCACTCGCCATACCTGGGTTTTTAGCAGATCCTAGGGTTTTGTTTGAAGTGATTGACAATTATAAACTATAACTTACTGTGTTGAGTGGGTAAACGTATTTGGGGATGCTCATCATGTAGATGTACATAAGCCTATGGGACCAGATGGGATACACCCAAGGGTGCTGAAGGAGCTGGCTGGGGTGCTCGCCAAGTTGCTTTCCATCCTTTACCATCAGTCCTGGCAGACCAGGGAGGTCCCAACAGATTGGAAATAGACCAGTGTGATGCCCAGATATAAGCGGGGTTGCAAGGATGATCTGGGAAATCACAGGCCTGTCAGCTCGACTTCGGTGCTCAGGAAGCTGATGGAGCAGCTCATCCTGAGTACCATCATACAACATGTGCGGGACAACCAGATGCTCAGGCCCAGTCAGCATGGGTTTATGAAAGGCAGGTCCTGCCTGACAAACCTGATCTCATTCTATGACAGAGCGACCTGCTTATTGGATGAGGGAAAGGCTGTGGATGTTGTCTGCCTTGACTTTAGCAAGGCCTTTGACACCGTTTCCCACAGCATTCTCTTGGCGAAACTGGCTGCTCGTGGCTTGGATGGGCACAAGCTTCGCTGGGTAAAAAACTGTCCTGGATGGCCGGGCCCAGAGACTTGTGGTGAACGGAGTTAAATGCAGTTGGCAGCCAGTTCACGAATGGTGTCTCCCAGGGCTTGGTGTTGGGGCCACTCCTGTTTAACATCTTTATTGATGATCCAGACGAGGGGATCAAGTGCACCCTCAGTCAGTTTGCAGATGACACCAAGTTGGGTGGGAGTGTTGATCTGCTCGAGGGTAGGGAGGCTCTGCAGAGAGACCTGGACAGGCTGGAGCAATGGGCTGAGGCCAACTGGAGGAGTTTCAATAAGGCCAAATGCCGGGGGCTGCCCTTGGGCCACAACAACCCCCAGCAGCGCTACAGGCTTGGGGAGGAGTGGCTGGAGAGCTGCCAGTCAGAGAGGGACCTGGGGGTGCTGATTGACAGCCGGCTGAACAGGAGCCAGCAGTGTGCCCAGGTGGCCAAGAAGGCCAATGGCATCCTGGCTTGTGTCAGCAATAGCGTGGCCAGCAGGGACATGGAAGGGATCTTACCCCTGTACTCGGCACTGGTGAGGCCGCACCTCGATTCCCATGTTCAGTTTTGGGCCCCTCACTACAAAAAGGACATTGAATGACTCAAGTGTGTCCAGAGAAGGGCAACGAAGCTGGTGCAGGGTCTGGAGCACAGGTCGTACCGGGAGTGGCTGAGGGAACTGGGATTGTTTAGTCTGGAGAAGAGGAGGCTGAGAGGAGACCTCATTGCCCTCTACAGCTACCTGAAAGGAGGTTGTAGAAAACTGGGGATGAGTCTCTTTAACCAGGGAACAAGAGATAGAACAAGAGGTAATGGCCTCAAGTTGCATCAGGGAATGTTTGGACTAGATATTAGGAAGCATTTCTTTGCAGAACGGGTTGTTGGGCATTGGAATGGGCTGCCCAGGGAGGTGGTGGAGTCCCCATCCTGGGAGGTGTTTAAGAGTACAGTTGACATAGCGCTGAGGGATCTGGTGTAGTTAGTTGAGAATGGTTTGTGTTAGGTTAATGGTTGGACTAGGTGATCTTCAAGGTCTTTTCCAATCTAGATGATTCTGTGATGGTCTATTTTTGGGTATTGATGAAGACAGCAGTTAAGCACAGAAAGGTAACTGTCAAGTAGCCATAGTTGTTAGAAAACAAATTAAACCCATAATGATGGCTGCCTTATTTAACAGGTTGCCCATATATCTGCTCAGCCTCTTACAACATAGCCTGTTTTGGATATGCAGCATACTGCAGTTCACTATATGCAGTAATACTAGAAAAGACAGAAATTTGAGAGGTTTATTTAATCATTAACTGCTTCAACTTTCCAGAAAGCGTAGAGCATTTAGAAGCTGTCAATATCAATAACAAAGCTCAATTTTTGAGCTGAGAGTAGGCAAAGGACTGGCATTCCTGTATCCACATAGGAAAAGACCCAATTTGAAAAGGGGAATTAATGGGTTTAAAATACTGTTCCAAAATACATCCCAACAGGAAAACATGCTTTTTGCATACCAGAGTTTGTATTACTCATCTAACATCCATTAAACTATAGCAATTTCATGACACATTTTACCTATTTTCATGTGCAATATTTTCTAACTTTAATTAATTAAAAAAAATATAGGTTAGTGGTTGCTACAAGCCTTCTTGAGTAAATGGGACTTCTGAGAATCCACCTTTTGAGATTCGCTATTGCTTCACTGATTCTGACTGAATGAGTAGGCAAGAAAAGGTGTCTTGTTTAATAAAAAATACAGTAACAGATCTATTTGTCATGAGCTGTGCTATTTTATATGGCTTCTTGATTATAACTTCATATATTACATATTGAAATGGAATTACAATATTTCTGAAATAACAACATGATGCTTAATCATGAATAAGAGCAAGTAAAGTTCAAGACAGCAGATGGCTTTAAAATTTGTATTTTTAAAGCAATATTCAAATGAAATTAAGAGACCCATTTGACTGTTCAAGTATTAGATTTCAGAGAAGAGCTTTTTCCTCTCACTACTACACCTGGGCATATACAATAATCTGTCTGGGGAAAGCCTGGTTAGAATGTCACTGCTAGCTGGTCTTTACAACCTCTGCAGGGCAGCTCCTTGGCATAGCTCAGCACTGCTGGTTGATAAATAAATGCCGCAGGGAAAAGTTGGATAGGTTTTACTCCAGGGTTCTCTTAAACAGCTATGTCATGCTCTACTGAAGCTGAGATATGCTAGGCACAGTTTCTGCAAGAAACATGCATTGCTTGCTGCATTGCTACGCTGCACTGCTGTGTCAAAGCTGGACATAATGGCTAGAAGCTGAAGGATCAGAGTCCATGGAGAGGTGGAGCCTCAACCTGAAGGATGTGAAGAAGCATGGTCATCTAAAATAAAACATGAAGGGACAGTCCTCACATCACATACTATCTACATCCCATGGACCTAATGGGAATCAGATGACAGTTCATATCTCTGACAGATCAAATCTGAGAACAGATGTGTTAGGTAAGTTCTCCCTGAATGCTTCAGCCTACAGGGCATTAGGTTTTCATTTTTTTTGTCTCCACAGGATTCCATTTCCCCTCCAAATTACACTAATTTACTCAAATAATTTAATGATAAAACCAGAGTGGTTTACAGATACAATATTGGCCTTTTTTGTCTTAGGGCATTAAGTTCAGACTTCAATCTCAAAAATATTCAAACATATTGTATATTTTATTCATACCAAATAAAAAAGGGGAAATACGCCATCTACACCACAGCTTTTCAAAAATAACTCAAGGTAGTTTTCATGAGAAATTTACAGTGTCATTAGAGCTCTGACACACTGTTCTATCCTTCTGTTTACTTATTAAGCTATATTCATTCAGACTGAATGACATGGGAACACAGTTGGAAAAGTCAGTATAATTCTGGCAAAAATGAAGACTGACAAGCCTTTTCAGTATGCAGGCTGACACTGAAATTTTCATTTGTTTTTGTGTTACAGCTGTAACAGCTGGTTATTAATGGAATATTAATCTTCTGGCAAAAAGTTAAAAAAAAAGGTAATATTCAGGCTGATATTTATTGTCACTACAACCAAAAAAAGTTATTCATTGGAGAGGCTACCTTGCAGACAACACAGACTTAAATCAGAGTTTTCAGAACTGACACAATTATAACATTTAATAAAATCATAACAAAAAACTGCGCATAGGAAAAGACTCTGCAGTTACAGCCCACTACTTAATAGGTTTGAGAAGCTAAACTTCATGAACACACAATAGGATTTTTCTTGAGTGGAACTACTGACAGAAGGGTGTGCACTTCAAATAGATCACTTCTCAGCAATACTCATCTCCACAGTTCCAGCCAGCACAGCTAGCAAAGTTTCCAGAGCCACAAACTTTTCTATCCTACTTCCTAATAAGCAGTCTAATACAATATTTTAAACAATAAAAGTCAAATCGATCTGTTTATAAAATACAGCCCTCTTTTTGGTACTCGACCATCCTTATATTATTCATTTGGGGACTGAATGAATTAAAAAAAAAAGCAATTTGCTAAATATGTCTGGCTGAGGTAAGGTACAAGAAGTTAACACTGCAGAGAGCTGTGTGTCAATATATTATTTTTTCTCTCAGCGATCCAAAGTGCTCCTTAATTGTCTCTGATCTGCATTGCTGACAGGCAGCTGGCTATAGGCTGAACGGCAGTAAACCAGCTGATACTCAGCACAGTGTCAGTTACATGAGGTAGAAGAGAACTTGAATATATCAGCTCAATACCCTCAGTAACACATGCATGGATGGTCTGAGGTTTTTAAGAGTTGCTTTCACAATCTTTTAAAAACATGGCAACATTACACTAAAACACCACCAGAATAAATCTGTGCTGCATATTTTCTAAAGAACTGCCAAGAGCAAAACAAACCTCTTCTTCCTCCACCCCCAATCAGTTAAGATATTAGTATTACCTCTCTGGAACAGGATATTTAGGACATAACTTGGCAGCTCTTAGGTCTGTAGTGTATTCTGATGGCTGTAGTTCATAGCTACACAGAGTGGATCCTGTTGAGAAGAAGAAAAAAAAAAAGACTGGTGGGGAAAAAAAAATAAAAATCAAATTTTCCTGTTCTTTGCAAATGTTATTAAAACCAATATAGGGTCCTGATGCTGCAGCTCTTCATGTTATTACCACAGTGTTATGCTACAGTTCCTTCTGTAATGGAACAGTGAATCAGGCCCAGCACAGGCTTCGGTGTAACTGAATGACACTCTCCATCTAGCTCTGGGTCTTCCAAGACTTGTGTATTCGAGTGGAAAAGGCTAATTTACAATGCAGTACAAAAGAGAAGGACACAAAGTACTTTGAAGTCACACTCCCCTGATACTCCACCATGCTTTTTCTTGATCATTTTTAGTGCATGAATATTACATAAGACAAAATTCATTATAGAAAGAAAACATTTAAATGGGGGTTTTTGGGTTGGGGTTTTTTTGTGTGTGTTTTCAAAATACAACTGGTTTATAGACTTCAGGAGAGGAACAAAGACACCAAACTGCTGAAGTCAGAAAGTTAGATGAAAAATACAAGCACTGCATTAGATGTCCAAAACTTTTAACGAAGCTGAACTCTCTCCATAAACAAATCAGTAAAGCATAATAAAGATCAAGTTGCCTGCAACAAAATTCAAACATAATTTGAGGTTTGCGTAGTACCTGACACTTGCCTAACAGAAGTACATGACCTAGACAGATCTCTTTACATTTGTCTGTAATCAAGATACTGAACATCTGAGCCAGTACTTCTAGGAATACAGCAACTGCAAACTCAGATTGGAGCAGCAGACTCAGAAACTGGAGGAAGAGTTAAGAAACCCTCCAATGGTATATGCTGCTTATCGAAAAGTGAGTTTCTTCCCAGGTTTGTTGGTCAGCAGATTTCTTACTCCCCAGTGCAAGAGCTCTGGATACATATCCTTTAGTGTCCTTTTTTCCCTACATAATTAATTAAGGACACCTTGGTCATCCCTTTAACTATTCAGTTCTTTCCATTATGAAAGTCTCCTCTCCAGAAATACTTTGTAGCAGACACTTGTACAAAGTGGATCTGGATAATACACACAGATTTTTACCCAAATTAAACAAACAACCTTATCTTGGCCTGCATGACACCAAACAAAAGTATTATTTGCTGAAAACCATTGTTACATTGCTACCTCTATGAAGAGACATCTTCTGTTTACAGACTGAAAGAGAAGACAGAGAGCACCTCAGCAGGCTATCCCATGCAGTCTCTGGAACACTACTTAAATACCACTTCTACCAATTAGTTTTTTGGGGGCAGGTCCAACACACCAAATACACCACTGAAGAAAGCTAGATTTCCTGCAAAGATAAAGTATCAGGTAAAACATCTGAACTCCATTATCAATTATGCTGTTTATATGAATCCTTATGCCTCTACTTGGTTATGTGGAAAATGGCATCAGATAAACAGACATCAGACAGAAACTACCTTCCTTATATCGTAGTTGTAAACACGGTATGTAAAAGTAATTATTATTCTTTTTGGACGATACACTCTGTACTGCTGCAAAAAATTTTAATCTATTCTTATAGATATGAAAACTTCTGCATCAAGTGCATTTACAAGCAACTCCAGAATTTGATGGATGAGCAGCAATAGTCACATGTTTATCTTAAAAACAGAGGGAAAAAGAAAACTGCAAATATTTACATTTACTTTATTTTGCTTTGAATATATCCCAAAAGCTAAATTATAAAGATGGCTGACAGCCAGCTGTATATGAGCCAGCTGTGGGCCTCAGTGGCCAAGAAGGCCAACAGCATCTGAGATAGTGTGGCCAGCAGGACTAGGGAAGTGACATCTCCTGTACTCGGCACTGGTGAGGCCACACCCCAAATACTGTTTTCAGTTTTGGGCCCCTCACTACAAGAAAGACATTGAGGTGTTTGGAGCATGTCCAAAGATGGCTGGTGAAGGGTCTAGAGAACAAGTCCTGGGAGCCACAGCTGAGGCAACTGTTTAGCCTGGAGAAAAGGAGGATGAGGGGAGACCTTACTGCTTTCCTTATCACTTTACAGTTGAATCAAACTACAGGTAATCAGAGATAGAATGTGAGAGAGAGAGAGAGAGAGAGAGAGCGCGCCCACCCGGGCATGACATCACATGGTATGAAACACTCCAATGAAAGCAGCTAGAGCTCAACATGGCTACAGCTGTTAATAAAAAAATGTTTGTATAAATTCATTAACAGCAAAAGGAGGATTAGGGAAAAATCTCCCTCCTTTATTGGATGCAGAGGGAAACATGGTAACTAAGGATGAGGAAAAGGCTGAGGTGCTCAACTTTGCATACTTTGCCTCAGTCTTTAGAGTGGAACTGGCTGTTCCCTTGACACCCAGCCTTATGAGCTGGGACATGGGGAGGGGAAGCAGACTGAGGTCAGCACAGTTGAAGAGGAGGTGGTCAGAGACCTGCTGCACCACTTGGATGCACACAAGGCTGTGGGACTGGATGGGTTACACCCAAGGGTGCTGAAAGAGTTGGCAGATGTGCTCGCCAAGCTGCTGTCTGTGATTTACCTGAAGTCATGGCTGACTGGGGAGGTCCCATTGGATGGAAGGTGGCAAATGTGACATCCATCTACAAGAGAGGCAGAAAGGAGGATCCAGGAAACTACAGACCTGTCAGTCTGCCCCCAGTGCCAGAGAAGGTCATGGAGCAGGTCATCTCGAGTGCCATTACAAGTCATATAATGGACAACCAGGGGATCAGGCCTAGTCAGCACGGGGTTATGAAAGGCAGGTCCTACTGACAAACCAGATCTCCTTCTATGACAAGATGACTCAACTACTGGATGAGGAAAAAGCTGTGGATATTGTCTACCTGGATTTTAAAAAAGCATTCAACACAGTTCCCCATAGAATTCTCATTCTCCTGAGTGAATTCTCTGCTGGGTCAAGCACTGGCTGGATGGACGGTCCCATAGAATAGTGGTCAGTGGAGCTAAATCCAGCTGGTGGCTGGTCACAAGTGGTGACCTCAGGGCTCGGTGTTGGGACCATTTCTGTTCAACATCTCTATTGATGATCTTGATAAGGATATAGAGTGTATCATCAGTAAATTTGCAGATGACACCAAGTTAAGCAGGAGTGTCGATCTGCATGAGGACAGGGAGGCTCTGCAGAGAGACTTGGATAGACTGGATCAGTGGGCCAACATCAGCAGGATGAGGTTCAACAAGGCCAAGTGCCAGGTCCTAAACTTGGGCCACAACAACCCCATGCTATAGGCTTGGGGAGCTGTGGCTGGAGCTGTCTGGGAGAGAGGGATCTGGGGGTTCTAATTGATAAGCAGCTGAACACGAGCCGTCAGTGTGCCCAGGTGGCCAAGAAAGCCAACAGCATCCTGGCTTGTGTCAAAAACAGTGTGACCAGCAGAAGTGGGGAGGTGATAGTTCCCCTGTACTCTGCACTGGTGTGGCAGGTGCATCCACCCAGTGAAAGCAGAGCATCTTGACTGCTGAAGTGTAGTAGCCCGGGGCTGCCTTTGTTCTCAGGGCCTCGTGGCAACTGGGGCTTTTGGCCAATGGGAGCCACTATTGACTACAAGTCAGATTCATCCTGGGTATAATTTTGAGCTAGTCCCCTGGAGCAGTATGCTGCGGTCGAGGACTCTCCCCTTGGGTCAGGACACTGCCCAAGGAAACTCCTTGAGGGACCGTGGGTCAGGACGCTGCACTGAGCAGGTCCTCGAGGTTGAGAGTCCTCACTTGTCAGGTGAATTCTAAAGTGGTTTGGGTTGTCGTTAAACCCTAGCGAGTGGGGCTCTGTTCAGTGTTTTGGGTTGCTGTTAAACCCTAGAGAGCTCTTTGTAAAGCGTTGCGGGTTGCCGTTAAACCTTGGAAATCTGTGCTGTCTTCCTCTAACAGACATCTGAACCTATAATTTACAGAGAGATAGTTAATTGTGTTAATAGTAATTTTTTATTTTTGGTGGTCGGTTGTTTATTTGAGAGCATCCATAACAACTGGTGAGGCCACACCTGGAGTACTGTGTCCAATTTTGGGCACCTCAACATGACAGAGATATTGAGGTGCTGGAGTGAGTGCAGAGGAGGGAAACAGAGCTGGTGAAGGGCCTGGAGAACAAATCCTATGAGGTGTGACTGAAGGAGCTGGGACTGTTTAGTTTGAGGAGGAGAAGGCTGAGGGGAGACCACATCACTCTCTACAGCTACCTGAAAGGACACTGTAGAGAGGTTGGTGCTGGTCTCTTCTCACAGGTGATTAGTGACAGAACAGGAGGGAACGGCTTTAAATTGCAACAGGGGAGGTTCAGACTGGACATTAGGAAAAAATTTTTCACAGAAGGAGTGGTCAGACAGTGGAATAGGCTGCCCAGGTAGGTGGTGGAGTCCCCATCCCTGCATGTGTTTAAGGGTGGTTTAGATGAGATGTTGGGGGATAAGGTGTAGTGGAGAACTTGTAGAGTAGGGCTGATGGTTGGACTCGATGATCCCAAGGGTCTTTTCCAACCTGAATGATTCTGTGATTCTGTGATACCTGGGATAGCTTCAGCACCAGGAGCAGAAGTCACTTAGGAAATGAGGAATATGTTCTGTTTAAGTTAGGCACAGCTCCAAGCAGCTTCACATACCCCTTTCCACAGGTACATGGCAAAGCACAGCCTGAGAAACTAGAAGCCAGTTTTGATGAGAAAATGTATATGATCTTCCATGTATGGTCTCACTGTTCTGAGTCTGACTGACAGTACGCATGTATTGTATACATGTGACATAAGTGACCATATGATGAAGCAGAGATTACAGTTAAAAAACTCAACATTCTATTCCATTTTAAGCATTCTCTCTCCTTCTCAAGCAACATCTTATTAGCCCATCAGCAACATAAGTCCTCCAACACAGGAATCAAACTACAGGTAATCAGAGGTAGAGTGTATAGAAATGTTAGCAGGAGACTATTTAAATCACAACTACTGGCCTCTGTACTTTCATTCCAGTGCTAATTCCTCTTGAGTTCTCGGTGTTTTACGAGTGTCACCAATTAAAACAAAATGCTGACGTTATGACTCACACATGATTATGCTTGACCAACCCATGCAATACAAGCTAGATATTGACAGCTGGATATTGACCAAGGAGGAATTCACTGGTATTCAAGAAGGACAAGGCTCCCAGGCTCTCACAAGGCTGAAATTCTTAACACTTTTCTACTATTCTCACTACAGAGCTTGCCTCAAATCCATCTCTCAGACTCTATCAGCTCTAAACTGTTAATCTGAACCACATTATCAGTCCAAAGTTTCACACATGGAATAACTTGGTACACTACCAATATTATCTTAGCATATTATGGACTAGCAACATGGCATACAAAAGTGGAAGCTTAAGACACTGGCTCATGTATCTGTAGGGAATTCTGCTGCAAATTCCACAGTCAAAAATCACAGAACAGGAAGGATGCCAAGTACTACTTCCACAGAGGTAGTAATTTACTATCCATTGCTTACTTCTGCGAGTAACAGAGTACAGTGCTGCATGACCTCAGAAAAAGCATGCCAATGGGGAGTAGTAACAAGACCCTCTCTTCACAAACTCCTGTCAAGTGGAAGAAGGTTCAGGCCATCATGAAAGGAAATACACTGATGTTGACCAGACTTTCTTCATCCTTTATCTGCTACGTCTGATAACTGTAATTACTAAAAGGGAATGAAAGGGCTCAAACAAATGAATTTCTAACAAGCATTAAGACTAAATTGTAATGTATGTATAAAAGCTTTGCTTGTGCTTTGCTTCATAGTTTTGCTTCATTTGTTTCTCAAGGACTCTTGACTTCTCAACTGTTTCTTAGGTCTCTTTGTCTGTTTAGATAAGATTAAAATATTCATTAATCTCCCTATATAAATCACTCATAGCACACTCAAGGCCTTCAGTGGACACTTGGGCAACTCCTAGAATGAGATAAGGGGGGGATCTAACAAAGAGACATAGAGACCCTATTATAGGGAAACTGATTTTGCTGATTTAGGAGGGAGACACCTGGACTTTACTTCATAGCGCATGCTCTAGGAAGAGGGTGAACTAGCAAACACTGTGACGATGACTACTTACTTCTTCACTTGACTACCTAAGACCCTCACCCTATTTTCACTACGCATGCTCGTACCATGAATTCTGGGAACTCACCATCATAAGCCACCCCTTTCTAGGAAATCTAATGAATATGTATGGTTTGTGTGTATGTAAACTGATGTCCCTTGCTAGTTCTTGGGAGCCCTTACAGTGGAGAATCCCCAGGATGACCACAGCACTGCTAATAAAGAATACCTGCTTAACAGTTACATTGGATTCTGGCTGTTGAATTAATTTATTTGATTCATTATAGTCCATCTGCAACAATACTCAGAGCACAAGCACTAAGAACACATAAAGTTTAGACTTGTATAAATTTCCTATTTGCATATGGGATTATAGAACAACAAAAGCATTCCAGAAACAGACAAGTTCACATTTGATGCTTCATTTAGGAATGAAGTAGCATTTAGCTGTGCACGGATCAGCATCAGAGCTGGAAATGAGTGAGAAATCAAGAATTCCACATCTTAGCAATAGATTTGAATAAAGCCTGAAGTAGCAGTTAATGTGGAGGCATCAGAGGACTGCACAAACACATCTAAACATTGCAGCTTTTTGCAAATGGTGTGGGAATAGAGGCAGAAAGCCAAACAAGGATAGAGTTGAACCTTAAAACCTAAATCTAATTTTTGGGCCCCAGTAGAGCCTAGAAAACGTTAAGCCTTGAGATGAGTAAGAAGGCACAGACCACTTTGCAGTTACGAATTCTCAGATTAATATGACAGATTTGTTCTCTGTGAAGAAAGTAAGCTTCATTCTCTAAATATATGCACTGGTACCTTCCAGAAGACCAGTGTGCGTTTTAAAGAAAGGAAAGGACAGACTATATATATCTAAACTTCTAGTTGTTGCAGAGAGACATACCATCATTTCTTTAAAAGAGTAAGAACCAGAGGACAGGAGAAATTAAAGCTTGCTTTTGTAAATAAACGAGGGATTGAAGTGAAAGTAAGCATTCTCCAGTGCCTGCGAGAATGTTCCAAGAAAAATCCAACACAAAACCCCATTACTTAGAGGTTGAAATGTCTCCAGGACTGAAGACCAGAAAGAGAATTACTGAGATAGCGAAGCAGTTGCTGTTACAACTAAACATACATAAAAAAAACCCCACAATAAAAATCCTAGAGATTTTTATCCAGGATTCATATACATCTATTCTGAGTTGTAATTAAAAACTCCAGACTATTCTCTTTTCTATCGCTCAATCTTATGAACAGTACAGAAAGTTGAAAACAAATATTAATTTACCTATTCCTCTACTCGAATTTCTTCCAGTGTTAAATAAAATCAGCTACTCTGGAATCAAATTCAGAATTCATCTAGACCAGTAGCAGATCTTTCCTCTACTGTATCTTTTAGCTCTCTACCACTTATACCTCAAGGATATCCTTGAGTACTAGCGTCCTATTAAACATCTAAACACTTTTTTAACAGTTTAGCTTTTGGTATCTAAAATATCCTCATGGCAATAAATTTTGTAAATTAACCTTAATTTGTGTGGAAAAAATCTGGCTCTTTGACGGCTAGTTATTATATTTTTGACCTTTAGTTCCATATTACTCAGGTTATAAGATCAAGGAATAATATTTTTTTTTAACCTTCCCTAAGCTATTCCTGCTTTTAATGACCCTACTATTCCTAATAGTTTTCTCTTTTCCAGGCAGAAGAGTAATTTATCTTTTCTTGTGATCATCCTTGTTTCCCTTCTCAGTAAGTGTATACATACTGGGAATATACATATATGTATATGTGTATAAATTTAAAAAAAGTTAAGAAAACACTGTTAAGGAAGGACCAGAACATAGCCTTTATGATGCCAACAGAGTGTGAGTTTACAGAAAATGCAGTTCCTATTTTTTCTCTTCACAATTAATAAACATTACACTTTTGGACAATGCTGTGCCTCCACCTAATCATCTCCCTATCCTCAGTAGCTTCACAATCTCTATCCCAAGTAGCAATAAACATTTTAAAGTAAAACGGTAAATGCTTAAGCAATTGTTTCCCACTCCTTCATTCTGCAGGCATTCCTTTCCATTTGACATTTTATTCCACTGCATTTGATATCAGATTCTTTACATGTAATTCTAAATAATTCAGTAGCCACAGGAAGATCTATTACCTCACTGTTCTTCCCCCTTTCCAAGTGGTTTATTAATGTAATCAGTAACACAACACAGTATTACTGGAGGACTCCACATGCAGCCACTTTCTGTTGTGAAAATTACTTCATTCTGACTAGAGGATACATTTCCAACACAGGACAACCCTGATGGGAAGTTCTGGTAACAAGGTAAAGTAGTAGCAGATTATTCTGTATCTCAAAACCAGTCATATCATACTTTTATTCCAGCCACTCAAAAAATGACATAAAAATGAACACACTCAGGTTCCAAACAACCTAGTGGTGCAGAAACTTTTCAACCATAAGATGTCTATAACTAATATGGTACAGCAGTCTTCAGGAAAGTCATGAGCAAAGGATTAAGTTTTCACCAGCACACTTTCACCAAAACCAAAGTTTGTGTTGGGAATGGGAACAGAAGACAGACATCAGAAGCTGGTAGCAATGAATGTAACTGCTGTTTCTAAGGCAATTACGAACAGTAGCTACAGAGACATACTCTAACTACTACACATGAAGATGTCATTGTCGTCAGACATAAGAAAAATCTTTGTTTCCCCTATGATTCCTCCCAACAGAGTTCCTCTCATCAGAGAGATGATCTGCTCTGACTTACCCAGACTGTTTTTCTGGGTAAGTCAGAGGGCAGTCTCCATAGCAGATTTAATGTAGTTTTATCTCTGGCTCTAAATCTACCTGGACCTCAACTAGCCTGGCCTAGTGTCATGGTTTGAGCTCAGAAAGAAACTGAGCACCATGCAGCCACTCACTCTCTCCTTCCCCCCAGTGCTAAGGGAAAAATAAAAAAAGACACTGCTCACTCCCTGCTTCCCCCCTAGCACTGAGAAGAAGGAAAACAAAAGACCCAGGAAACTGAGATAAGGGCAGGGAGGGAGGATGTCATCCTTTAAGGCACAGGCAAAAGGTAGGGTTGTTAGGGGAAGGAAAAAAGAATGGAAATTTAATACAGACACTAACACCACTTAACAGAGCAGGGCCATGAGAAGCATTACCACTTGTTGAAAACACCTTCCCCCCTCTTCCTTCTTCCCAAGCTCAGCTTTGTTCTCAGTATCTCAACCTCCTTCTGCCCAGCAGCTCAGGGGTCAGGGGATGAGGGGTGCAGTCAGTCCTGCCACTTCTTCCACCTCAGAGCAAGGGGAAGTTCTGGCATTCCTCCCCTTTCTAGTGCGCTCCCCTCTCACAGGGGACAGTCCTCTGCAAACTCTCTCCGAGATGAGTCACTCCCACAGGCGTCTGGGTCACCCCCACATGTTGAAATCCTCCCTGTGCCAAACAGCAACACTGGGGCCTTCTTCCCATGAGGTCCCAGCCTTTCAGGTGCAGTCACCTGGGTCAGCATGGCCCCCCCTAACTGGCCACAAATCGGTATCTGTTTCACCACAGACCTCCATGGGTGGCGGGGGGCGCGCCCTGTTATCTCACCATGGGATACAGGGCAGTCTCTGCTCCAGTGCACCCTCCCCTTCTCCTCCTTTCTTCCGTTGACCCTGGTGTTCACACAGATATTCTCCTCGCAACTCCCGCCACTCCTCCCAGATTCCCCTTCTTAAATATGTTACTGCAGAGGTGCAGCTAATTGTCCTGGCCTTGGTGCAGAGGTAGGTCAAACTTGGAGTCGGGGAGCTTTGAGAAGCTTCTCAGAGGGGGCCACTGCTGCAGCTCCCTCCTCTGCTACCAAAAACACCTGCCACTCACTCAAACCAGGACACCTAGCTACAGAATTCTGACAACTGAGACATGTGTCAACACACTATAAAATAGCAATTTCATTTTAGGTTCCTAAACTGGCATCCAGTCATTTACATGACAGGAATATTAATTCCGACAATGACCAGTCAGTATAGTTATCACTGAATTAGACATGACAGCAGTTATGGCCACCTGTTTAGAGTTTTTAACAATAACATTTCATTATTCATTTGGCAGAGTCATATATGAATTATCTTCAAAGATATTTCAAAATGCTTTGGCAAGTCCTTGAAAAGAGCACTGCAATACTTCATGGATATTAAGTTTTGAAGGATCAATCAGCTCTCCAGAGAAACAGCTTTCAGTCTCATTACTCAAAATGCATTATTTTTTAAGTGCCAAGACCGACAAAATCATTGAATCCTAAGTAGTCCCTGCCTGAGACATTCTGCTGGGTGAGAAAATCCTGGGGAGACCAGCAGCAGCTGGTTCACAAGATAAAACATTCTCTTACTTGTGTCCAAATCTGCATCTCTGCAAGCTCAAGTATCAGCATGGCTGTGTGAGAACAGCAGTAGAACATGTTCTCAGCCAACATAGCACCCTTCTGCATCACCTCCAAGAGCTGCTCCAGAACATTCTTATACTTTACAACTTGCACCTTTGCATAGGCTGAAGATCTTGAGTGGTCAACTGCACGGCTTTTTCCTTCCCTTTTGCCTCCTCTTTTAAAAAGACCCAACTAGATGCTGGGTTCTGGATTTCAATTATTCTGAACAGGTTAAAGGTGCATGCTTTCTTGTTTTCCTAAAATTAGCAAGGCTTTGTGAAGGATGGACTCTTCTTAGATGGGAAGGTACCGCAAACGCAGGACCTGACTGTGGGACAGCTAGTGGGTTGGAGGCGAGAGTGAAGTTACTGTCCTGAAATGGTGCAGCATTATTCACCAAATCAGCTTCTTTTTCCAAATTACATCAGAATAGCAAGTGCATCACTGATTCAGGAAGCCAAAAGGCCTCTTTGTCGTGAAATGATCTTGCCTCAAGCAAGCACTGTTCTCTGCCATAAATAATTATTTATAACCCTGCTTACAGAATGCAAAGTGTACTGCACAATAAATAAGAGCCCTGCCATAATTGCTCTGAACCTTAGGGGGTTGCAGTTCTGTCATGTTGTATACAGACAAGTAAGTGCCCGTCCCACTTTGGGAAAGATACCATAAATGCTAAGCTAGCTGGAAGATCATACCCGGCATTGATAAAATCATCAATCAATAAAAGGATGCTATAGTATGTTTTGCTATGTTACATCCTTTAATAAAGGCGTTCAGATAAAAAACCTCTTTATTTGAACTTACCATAACACCTCTTGATGGACTGAGGCACAGCAGAGGGTTTTTTTGAGATAGAAAGGTTCTTAAACCGTAATTTATGAAATAATTCCAAAGTACATGGACAAGTAAGTGATTTCAAGGATGACATGTGAGCTAGGTGAAAATGACTAGCTCTTCAAACACACATGCAACAACCTTCACAGAGCCTACCTCCAGCACAACTGCTATTTTCAGGTTGCAGGAAGGGTTAAAGCCTTCAGAAAGGCTCAGCAGAACAAAATTAAGAGTTACCTGCATACTCTACCCATATATTTAAAACATTAAGGTAGCTTTCTTGTTGTGTGTTAGAAGTTTCAAGCCTGGGAAAATTCAGCACTGATTATCATAAGAAACCAGACACACATGTCTTGCACTCCTTCAGAACTTCACAGCTGAACTCTAAATTCTAGCTAGGTAACATCACAAACGTAGAAACTGCAATTAAGCTCTCTGCAGTCACGTTCACAGTCCTTCTATTTCTTTTTGTCCTTTTTACAGTGGAGCCTATGGTCCCTTGAAAGAGACTGCCAAACACAATCCTAGTAGTAATTAATTTAAACCTACTATCATAGTTACAAAGTGGCTCTCAGAAAAATTATTCTGTTTACAGAGTTTTGTTTTTGTCTACTTAGACTTGGTGCTAAATCACTGTTCTTTGTCTACTACAAGATTGAATCATGCTTGAACTTTTACTATACATATGCAACATTTAAGGTGATCAATACTTAAGCTGTTCATTTGCTCCAAACCATCACTTTTTGGAACAGGCAGATGTTGGTGAACATTTAAGCAGAAACATAATCATGAGGATGACAATATTTATCTGAACTGTGAGATTCCAGTCTTGCACAGAGTTCATCTACAAAAGGAAAGCTCAGTTTAGTTTAGCACCTGGTTTTGGTAAACCCAATATCATATAATGAAAATTAAGAATTGAACTCACTAATGATTCTGTTTGGCTGTAACATCAGGTTTCACATTTTTAACCAAGCTTCCTTAAACTGAAACAACTGGCTGTGATATAAGTTTTTTTTAAAAAAATCTTTTATCTTTAGGTTTTAAAACCTAATGCATTAAGGGAGATACAGTAAGAATGGAGAATCATAAGGACAAGGCACACCATTTTTTAGGAAGAGTGGTTTCTGGTGTACTTTAAAAGATGATTATACTGAACATATTTCAGACACAGTTAATAAAAGCCCTGACTTATAGAAACAATGTTTGTGGTAAAACAAGGCATGGCTACATTTCATTATTGCAAGAGGTACTTAAGAAACTCCACTACTAGTGACCTCTACTTCACACCAACAAGTAACTGGCCTGCATTAGTTAAGAAAAACACAGCACACTCAGATAAGGGGTAAAGAGTAAAACTGCAGGTATCAGTTAGTTTCACTGCGGATTTGTATTTGACAACAGTGCACAGATCACACGAGGATGTTCCCATTCTTAAGACCACCCACTGCACTGCCCTGGCACAGCTGTTCGTGCACCTCCACACATTCTGTAATGCCACATGATAGCTCTGCTCCCCGATTCAAGCTGTCAGACACCCAGGTAATCGGACACAATGCAGTGAGAGACCCAAGGGCACTAACAGTATTCTAGGATTACTTCAACTCACTCTGCTTTCAAACAAGAAGTAGTCACATAACCTGTACCAGAACAGAAATCAGTATTTCACTTCCTTCTATGAAAAATAATCAGTTTCACTCCTCTGAACTTGCTCAGCCACACTGACTCATCATTAGCCAAATATATTGCAAAGAAATCTTACCACAACATGTTCAAAGAGTAAGTAGGAAATTTTAAGACAAAACACTCCCACTTGAATAGCTGAAGAGCTCTGAAATTTCCTCAGATTAAGTTTTTATCTTTACTTTCTTTCGGGAGGTCCAAAAGTTGGTTACCTCTCTTAGATTTTATTCTATACATTGTTGAAGTATGAACTGAGCTAGTAATATCAGTATTATGACTACTGAGAAAAAGTACCATTCTTAGGGGAGATGGGGTACAATATTTCATCTGTTAATACAGTTAGTTTCCTTTACACTTCTTTAAAAAACGAAAGTGAAAGAAAACAAAAAACCCACAGGAATTGCACTGTAGCACTGAATGAAAGCAGAAATAGTTCCACATCCACGGTCATATTCTGTGCAGTAAGTGCCATTCAATAGCAGTATTTCTCTGACTAATCCCATATACACAAGGAGATTTCAACATTACTGTTGAGCATCAATGTCAGAACAATTACACAGGAGTTGACAACGTACCCTACAGTCAGACATTCCCTTGTAATACTTTGAACTCCTGTTTTATCAGTGAGCTTTCAAAACTGTCCAAAACATGACAGAAGCATATAAATATTGTAAGATTTAGTAAAATTTTACCTTAATAAGAATATCACCTTATTTCTATTGAAGTTTCTTAACACAAGCTTCATTTTTAGTTCAGCTAATACACGTCTCTTTTTAATCCTATGAAAACATCTAGTACATGAAAAAAAACCAACATGTTTTTTACATACCATTAGTTTCTGCAAATTTCTGAATATCAGCCAGAGTTTTTAGTTCTTTCCTTGGGCAAGCTGATACACACAAAGCAAGAGACTTGATTCTCTGATGTACTAGATCAATGTTGCATGGATCCAAGAAGAACACATACCTAGGGAAGAAAAAAAGGTAAATTCCTTCTATTTTAATTGTTACACTGAACAAAATAAATTTAATTTCAAACTAAAAGATTCAGCCAAGACTAACCTTCAGTCCACCCAGAAACTTGGAATTTGGAAATGTTCATAATTGTATGGGTCAAACAACATATACACCACAAATATATGGGTATTTATATACTTCTGGATGAGAGAAAGGATGTTTACGAGATTCAAGTCCATTCAAATGGTGTTGTTCTTAAAACCAGCAGCACTTCTACCATGCCTCTTCACTGATACATCTAAATATTCACAAACAAAGCTTCACTCCAAAATTAAACTTGACTTCAAGATTTCCAGCTTTTTCCAAAAAGACTCCTTAAGATTATACTTATGCTGCAAAAAGCCCGTGGCTGTTTTAATGAATACACATAATACCAGTAATTAAGAACATCTTCTTGGCTTAGATTGATTTTCTGCACCACTGGTCCATATGACTGAGCAGATTATTTTAGTATTTATTTTGAAATAAAAATTGTTCAGATATTTCAAGTAGAACTATCTCACGTTCCAGTGCAGTATTTTAAAGAGATTCTATTCGCTAACTTTCCATGATGAGTCACTGTCATTTAAAAACCCAGTGTGTGATGTTTTTAAACTAGCTAACACCTTCTTCTGACTATACACATTTAATCAAAACGCTAACACTACAGTATAGTCCATTCATGGTATAACACAGATGCAGAATGTTCGTCTATTCTGAAGTTGAACAAGCCTTTCAAATTCCTACAATTCTGGTGATATACTACTCATTGAAATACTCTCCTCATATTATCTAACATTATCTTAGGAAAACAACACCAAACTGCCATATAAATGACATTTCTATTTTTACAGTCCTCACAATTGGAATTCGTTCTGTAATCAAGAAAAATACCTTCTGTTCCTAGAGAGAATGTAGGTCCTGCCTGAACCCTTTTAGTCTATACACCAATTGCTATCTAACTTTCCCCCACAGAAAGACTGTTCTATTATCCAATCTCAGTATACAATAATTATTAGTATTTAGTACAAAGTCCATTAAAACTCATGTCATCTATAGCAGCTGTAATGTGGTAATACACTACTTGTATTCATAAAACATTCTCTTCCATTGCCCACACCTCTGTGAAAATTATCCAGTGCTATTTCTGTGTTTTTACTTAATACATACTACACATCTCAGGACTCCATAGATCATGCAAGACTAAGAAGCAAGCGCAAACATGAAAACTTCTGTCCCACAGACACAGCCTGAGTAACTAACTGCACATGAGCAATAAGCCACTAATTCCACAGTTTTCCTTTATTTCAAAAGAATACTAAAGGCTACCAAGACATACATCACTTATGTTAACTGGACACTCCTGCTATAGCTTCCTCTTCATAAGGGCAAGTTCCTGCAGTTGCTATTCCATACTGAAAGGGTAGGTGGAAGGAGAATGTCTGCTCCTTTGAGGCTATCTGGTCAAAGGAGCTACAAACAAGAATCTACAGAGTCAAACCTGACTGACATGTGGTAAGGGAGGTAAGCTGTGATGGAACCAAATCTGGTCAGTGGCACTAACTGGTGCAAGTGTGAAAATTCTTATCTTTCAGTAAGATTAGCTGGATAAGCACCTCACCAAACTGTAATGATAAGGAAAAGGAGGGAAACACTCAGACATAAAACTTGACCTATTAGTGTTAATGAAAACAATAACCAGAAACCCAGACAATCACAATAATTGATGGGCTATCAAGAAATTGCAGGCAGGGACTTTGCAACTGATAAGGATGCAAATCCAAAGATGCAGGATGCAGGAGTGGTCAGTGGGACTGTCAGCTGAGATGTGTGTGGGACAGCATTCAGAGAGGAATAAAGTGGTGGGCAGACAGAAAGGGGTGTAAAAGGGGACAGCTGCATTTAAGCCAGTGTTGGTCAGCACATTGGTCTGACCAAGCCTGACACCTGATCATCGCTGTTTGTTCTATCCTTCTACTAAATCCCTTCTTAACTCTCTGCATAATTCCAGTTTCTATCCAATGTGCATGGATGCTGCAAGTGCTGCAAGGACTAAGTGCTAGCGTGATGGATCTGGTGCCAACAACTGGACTCAGACCAGGGGTTTGGGTGCCCGAGGCCTGTTGTCTCAGCTACCAAAGTAAGTGGGGCCTCAGTGCCAGCGACTACGACAGGGAGGGGTCTTGGCTACCAGCCACTGGGATAGGAACAATGTGTGTCCCAAAAAAAAGCAGCTACAGAGGTGAAGGGCTCAGCGTAGGTGGCTGCCACAGGACTGTGGGTCACAAGCCTTTGGGGTGCTGGTGTCAGCAAGGGCTGAACATATGTATGGTCCCCAGAGTGGATGAGTGCATGTGTAACTCATGTTTGCTGGTGCATCAGCAAACTCCAAGATGTGCCAGCTGATGATTAGGAGGCTTTGGGTCCAGGCAGAGGTGTCACATGTGTGGAGGGTCTGTTTTGGTATTTGGGGTATCTGTGGGTGTTGTGGTTGTGGAGGAACAGCTGGAAAACAACGGACATATTATGAGCGATCCAGACCGAGTGGCCTTACTGTAACAACAGGCTGTAGCTGTTGTGAAGAACGCCTGCAAGGCCAGGGCGCTGAGAAACTGCGTGCGTAGCAAAGAGATAAGGAAGCTGGACTGTGGAAAACAAGATGTTTGCCTAGCAGGAGAATGGTGCGTGGACACCACACTGGGACCAATCATAGAGGACAAAAGGGCACATGGACAAGTAGCTTTAGCCTATTAGCAATCAAGTAGCTGCGTGTGTGCTTATGGTAGTCTATAAATTATTGTGTATTCTTTAATAAACGGGCATTGCTTGATCACATTGATCGTGTGTGTGTTCATCTCTCCCACATCAGGTGACCGAACAGCAACCCTCAGATTGGCACAAGCCTTCACCTGTGATGAGGACTCGTCGGCGAGCAATCTAAGGTGGGGAAAAGCCAGGTGAAACTGATCCAGACGCTTCCCCGGTGTCTGAAGGTGAGAAACAGAGCACTGTAACTTTAAGATCCGTGAAGAGGTGGCGGCCGTGGAGGAATGGGGTCTATGCTTACTAAAGACAAGCAAGCAGTGGTGAAAACTCCTCCAACATATACCCTCTGTGAGAGGATTATCTTATGATGAGGGGAACCTGAGGAAGTTGCTGTCACGGGCTGGATAGTACAGGCTAATCCCCACAGCAAGTACAGCCTTTGAAGTAGTTACTTGGGAAAAAATCTGCACGGCACTGTGGGACGATATTAGTTCAGGTTCCAAAGACTGTAGGAAATTCTCCACCATGTGGAGACTGACCTTAGAGACTCTGAAAGAGATGAAAGAACGGCAGACCATTGCCTCTGCTTCCACTGCCTTGTTAGCAGAAACGGAAGGCACTGGCATTAAGGATTCCGCTACTGCTGTGGCGTTTGCAGGATCCCTGTTCCCCAAGGCAGCTCCTAAAGGGAGGGGTGGGGATGCCTCACAAACAGCACCCGAGCAGCAGGAAATTCAAGAGCAAAAATCAAGATTCGCCACCGCCGCATGAGTCTCCCCTTTCAAGCTCAAGGGAATAATCCCCACCCCGCCCTGCTCCCGCCGCCTTTCACCTGAGCCTGTACAGGCTGCCGCTGCTGCCTTGGCAAAGGAAGGTGCCCGCCTCCCCCTGCCCCTGTCCTTGCCTCCGTCACCCCAAGTGATGTGTGAACAATATCGTTATGGCTTACAAAATCCACAGTTGCGAGAACTAATGAGAAAACTAGAGCAACTTCAAATGCGAATGAAGGAACTGTCTCACCTATTCCTATGGCACCGCCACCACCCCCTCTTGCTATTAACCCCTTTTTTCACAACAGTGCTGGGGGGGTGGTCAGGGGGAAACAGTGGCAATTAGGTCGCTTCCATTATTGGCTCAAATGGGAGGGGGAGCACTAGGAGGCACAGGTGATAAGGGTAATCCAGCACATCGATGGCAAGGAGTTATTCGGGATACAATAATTGAAAGTCAGTTTAAACAGCTTGGACCAGTGGTGTTTCCAGTAATAGTAACCCCACAAGGCAATGAAGGAGAGGTCTTAGATTTGAAAATGATTAAGGAGGCATGAAAGCAGTTGATCGACAGAAAATCACCTCTGAGAGGTGATCAACTTATACTCTCTAAGAGAGGGATAACTTATAACGAAACTTCTATGCAAAGGTTATTTAAATGGTGCAGAAACCACAGCCTTTGAAACAGCAAAATGGGCTGAAATAGGTGAATGGTTGTGGGATGCTTTTTCCAAAAGGGATCAGTATGCCATTGAGTTAGCAACTACTTGGAAGCTGGTTTTGCACACTCTTAAGGCGGAGTTGGCAGCGGCGGCCCAGCACCGCACTCTTGGCAGCCCCCACCCCCCCACCCACCAAAAGGAGCAGGTTTTTTACAGAGAAGGTGCTGACGTTGTCATGCAGCAATAACTTTATATATTCTTAATGGTATTTTGATATTTGTAGTATTTGTCATTTTATGTTGTGTCAGTAATAAGTGTAAGGGGCCTCTTTGTGTGGTTGTGTGATTGTTTTGCGTGTGTGAGATGCAGCCCAGCTGCAGCTGTGGAGCGCGGAGTTCTCTGACCTGTGAGGGAAACAGCCGGGGAGGAACGAAGCACAGAGCAGACTCTGTACCAGTGCAGGATGAGTGAACATTCCTTAGTGCAGAGCCCTAGTGCTCGCCCCCTAGGTCATCAGTGCTGCTGTTTATTCTGGCTAAGTGTTTTAACGGTAACATTGGAAATAACTCCTCTAGTGGGAGGCAGTAATTCTGTGTTAATTGTTGTCTTGAATCTAGGTGCATACTCTGAGAGGAGAGTGCACCTCTGTACCATCTGCCTGATGGAAATATTGTCAAAAGATCATCTACAACCTTACAGGGGTTGTAGATGATGATTATGAAGGGGAAATCAGAATTATGGCCTGGATCCATGTGTTCAGTAACAAAAGGATCAAAAATTGCTCAGCTTGTTTATTTTTACTGCGGCTCCCCCTAATAGTGTGTCGAGAAGCTACAGTGACTTAGGATTCGGATAAACAGGTACTTCTCAAATATTTTGAGCTCAGACAGTGACACAAGGTTGACCTCTGGTAAAATGTGCCCCCAGTAAGCAGAAGATTCTGTTGAGCTGACAGGCATTTTAGATACTGGTGCAGATGTGATCGTAATATCTGTGAGCAGACTGACTGTTAGCTTGGGTAACTCAAATGCTTTTCGGGGTTGGTGTCATGCTGTAACAACTCTAAGCAAGGATCTCATTCATGTAAGGGGCTCAGAAAACCAGGTAGCAAATATTCATTTATATTGGAAACACCTACTACATTTTGGGGTTCTGACTGTATGGCTCAATGGGGAGCTCAAACTGGATCAAATTTATCTTAAGCACCGCTGCAGCACAACCCACCCTGAAACAAACCTGGAAAACAGAATCACTT
>NW_020799143.1:4583212-4604826 GCF_003259725.1 Athene cunicularia | reverse complement strand
TGCCACCTTAATGATTTAATTCAGGAACAATAAAGTACAGGACACATCGCACCTACCACCAGTTCTTAGAACTCTCTGATGTTTGTTATTTTAAAGAAAAGTGGTAAATGGTGACTTTTACATGATCTCTGACACATTATCCATGGAGGATAAGGGTACTTTACAACAATGAATGCCCTCCCCAACAATGATTCCCTGAAACTGGCATATTGTAATAATTATCTAAAGGATTAATTTTTTTTTTTTTTTTTTTTAACCATTCCCTCACATCTGGATGATGCACCTAAATTGGCCTTCTCTGCTCCCAGTATTAATGTTAGTGAACTTGCAAGTCAGTACCACTGGGCTGTTTTACCATAAGGCATAACAAATAGTACCACGATGTGTCAGGGGTTTGTTGCAAAGGCTTTGAGCCCTGTTAGAATGCAGGTCCCCCTGACTGTTATATATCATTATATGGATGATATCCTTATTGCAACAGAAACACAGGAGATCATAAAATAGGCTCTTGCTTTAACTGAAGACTCACTATCTCAAATGGAGTTGTAAATAGCACTTGAAAAGGTACAGATATCATCACCAGGTTGTACCTGGGCTGGAGAATTTGTGAACAGACTATTGTCCTGCAACAGGTTAAACTTAAAACTGGTGTTAAGACTTTAAAAGATCTACAGAAACTGTTAGGAGCCATAAATTGGATACAGCCGTTGTTGGGCCTAACTAATGATAATCTGCATAGCTTGTTTGATATTTTATGAAGAGATCCTTCACTGACATCACCCAGAGTACTTACAGAAAAGAGAAACAAGATCTCCACCATATAGCTAATGCCATCTCAAACAGACAAGCATCACAAGTATACGTCACATCACAGGTATACTGCATTCCTTCACAGGACAAACCATCATAGAAAGAGCACACTAAACCTTGAAAGCACTTTTGCAAAAACAAAAAGGGGGAGAGGTCTGGCTCCAGGTCAAGAGCACACTAAACCTTGAAAGCACTTTTGCAAAAACAAAAAGGGGGAGAGGTCTGGCTCCAGGTCAGCCATATGCTCTGCTGTTTCAGTGGGATGAAACACACATGCATTTTTTCCACCAGAATGCCAGGGCAATACAAAACCAATTTTCTTTATCAAGGCATCAGGCTCAAGACATCATTGCAACTTGCTCTGAATATCAGAAAGACTCCATCTCTTCAACAGTGGTGTCAACCCTTGGGGACTCACCTCCTCATAATTATGCCAATCTGATGTCACTCACTTAGCTGCATTTGAAATGTTAAAATATACACATGTGTCTGTTAATACTATTTTTGGAGCACTGCTTGCATCCTACCATACAGTGAGGAGACAAGCCTCTGACTGGCATTCCCCACTCACCGACCGGACAGACCATTGGGGAGAATATGCGTGGCATGCTAAAGTGTTATTACAACAAAAAGGGGGAGATGCAGGGTATCAATCTACACCTCACAAAAGGCTAAATAAGGCATTATATATCATGAACTTTTTAAACATTCCCCTGTCTTACAGGTGCCACCAATTTTGCATCACTTCTCATCACAGATACCAGAATAACAGGAAGTCCAGGGCAAGGCTCAAGTTTTAACAAAAAACCTACAAAGTAGTAACTGAGAAGGACCATATCTTTTAATAACCTGGGGAAGAGGTTATGCTTGTGTCTCCACAGGTCACAGTCTCTGGTGGTTACCAGCAAGTTGTGTGCAACCATACCTGAGGCGTGAGACACAGCCAGCACTCAGGAGCCAACTGTGGGTGCTGTGGATACCCCTGTGCCAACAGTTTGTGGCCTCTTCGACTGATCATTTAAGCAGAATGTCTGAGTAATGTTTGCTACTGCAACAGAACAATACACTATGGTTGCCAACTCTTAATAGAGAAAATGCTAACAGTAATTGCAACTCTTCAATGAAATATATAGGCTTACTCGTCAGTAGTGAAAGATGTAGTTTAGATGAAATGTAGTTATTAATGAGGATGAAATGCTGTAAGAATGTGCGTATTCAACTTTCTTTGTTTAACAATATTAAGAATTAAGAGCTCAAGTGTTTAACCTTATTAGAAACTCCCTTGGTTTTCCTCCTGGAGTGGTGGCCAGGCTCTGGGTGGAACCCAAAAGGAGGATGAAATCAGATGTTTCCGCTCAAAGAAAAGTGCCAGTTATATTGGCCTGTCGATTTGGAGGATGGACCTGCTTGCAGCAACTTTGGATGCCTCACCTACGGATGGACGCATCACGTAGGGTTTCCGGTTTGTGAGGAAGGGCAGTCTAAATCCTTGCTGCACCCAGGGTTCCCCAGAAATTGTGGATCTGAATGTTAGTACCCCATTAAGTAAGTGTGCTACTCCATATTTTCCTTACTGTTTATTTTTGTAGTATTTAGTCATATCCCTTAATTATGGGTAGTGAAACAAGCTCATCTTTTTAACTAGTAATTTTAACTGCTGTATTGTTTTTAGCCTTCTATAAAACTATTTTAAGTGTGCAGTGTCTTTTGAAGTTTGCCTAAACCTTAATTGATACAGCCTTGAAACCAAGTCTTGCAGATGCTGCTGCAAAACAAAGAAAAGTGAGATCTAGGAGGCATCGGTCTGTCAACCTTACATAGCCTCTGACAAACAGCCAGGCTTTGATGAAGAACAGGCCTCAGAAGATAGATAAGAAACTGCGGAGTTGTGCCAAGGTGGCAGGGAAAAATCAATCAGGACAGGAGGCATTTTGCTTAGGCTTAGCACCTGCTGCTGACCCATCTCAGACCTGTTTGATTGGTATGCCATACTTCAGGGCTCAGGACTTTAAAGGGTTTTTTAAAAATAAAGCAAGAATAAATAAGGCAACAGAGGAGCTCAATGGGATGTGTTGGGCATTGTAATAGCATGTTATAGCATGGGAATAGCATGCAAGATCAGGCCTGGGGATGTATACAGTTTGTTGGACGAAAAGCCTGTCTGACTGGCCATCATGCCTGGTATAATCAGACAGTCTGGCTGGGATGGCAAAACGTGACCCCTTCAGCAGTACCGGTAAATGACACTTGGTTTTGTAGTGACACTTACATGATGGGTTTACATCTCGAAGAAGGAAGAATATTTAATAATGATTCAGCTAAAAGGTTATCAATTACTGGATGGTTAAAGGATGTGTTTTTACATGGAATAACAGTTTTAATTGTCATTATAATCTTTTTAATGATGTTAAGCTGTGTGTGGAAGTGTTTTATGAGAACAAGGACTGAACAATAAAAGGGGTCTGGATTGCTCAAAAACAAAAAAGAGGATTTGTGGAGGAATGGCTGGAAAATAATGTACATATGAGCGATCCAGACTGAGTGGCCTCACTGTAACAACAGGCTGTAGCTGTTGTGAAGAACACCTGCAAGGCCAAGGCGCTGAGAAACTGCGTGTGTAGCAAAGAGATAAGGAGGCTGGACTGTGGAAAACAAGATGTTTACCTATCAGGAGATGGCATGTGGACACCACACCAGGACCAAGAGGGCAAAAGGGCACTTGGACAAGTAGTTTTAGCCTATTAGCAATCAAGTAGCTGCGTGTGTACTTTATGGTAGTCTATAAATTACTGTATATCCTTTAATAAACGGGCATTGCTTGATCACATTGATCATGTGCATGTGTTCATCTCTCCCGCATGTGGTGCCTGTGGAATGAGTGCATGAGTGTTTGCTAGTGAGCAGCAAGCTGGACCAGCTGCCAAGTAGGGAGGACCCATGAGATAGCTAAGAGGGCCTGAAATCTCTGCCTGCCCATGAAGAGGGGACGTGACTGTCTGTGCTTGTGTTTATGTGAGTCCTGCATTGTGGGTGCCACTGAAGGCAGCACCTTGTCAGCACCAGTCTCTGTAACCAGCTGTGTCAGTGCCCCATGTCTTTCTGTCCATCCACATCCCTCAGCCCAGGCAGAGACCCTGGGTCCCAGAATGTATTGGACTGGGCTCCAGTGCCCAGACAGAAGGCTCCTCCGTGTTAACACTTATTACCTAAGGGAACCAAGTCAGGAATATCAGGAATATTAGCATTAACAAGCTAAAACCCAGCCCACTTCTTCAGTGATTTAAACTCAAGGGCCAAGCCATAATTTTAATGGCCAGAAGAAATTAGAATATTCTGTAATATAAACACTACTATTTTAATTCAAGCCTGGAAATTTAGAAATACAGTGCAACTATAGTGCCATATGCAGTTTTGACAGAGGTGTGCTGTGTTACACTTAAAGAGACACATGTAACTCAAACACTGCATTGCATGGTTCAGAGACAGTTCTAACAATAAAGCAGCTGCAAAGCGAACGTCAAGCTATAAAAATCTGTGTTTTCAGTCCACGGTCTAGCAAGACAGAAGTAAGATTTTTTTTAAATTTCTAGAAGCTTAAACAAAAATCAAAATGATAAGCACCAGCATTACAGAGGAAAAAGTTTTTTGTTTTTTGTTTTTAAAGCTTACTTATTGAAAAGTATGTGATTTTACTGCTGAAAATGCCATACTGTGTCACTACAGAACAGATTTTATTTCTCACTAGAAGAATGTACTTACATGGTTTGTGCTGCAATTTCAGACATTTAGAATCAACAATAGACTAATTTGTTGATAAGCAACTTAGATCAGTAATACAAAGACTGAAGTAAACTAATCATATTGTTAGAGATGCTTCAACATTGAGAATGAAAATTTGTTTGCTATAGGAAATGCAGTATATCAGATTTACAAGCTAGGAAGAATCTTTATGTATCTTTATGAAGTATCAGCCCTGCAGAGAAGGACTTGGGGGTAATAGTGGATGAAAAATTGGATGTGAGCCAGCAATCTGCACTTGCAGTCCAGAAGGCCAACTGTATCCTGGGGTGCATCGAAAGACGTGTATGGCCAGCAGGTTGAGGGAGGAGAGTCTCTCACACCATTCTGCTCTGGTGAGACCTCACCTGCAGAACTGTAGTCAGCTTTGGTGCCCCTGCTACGAGAAAAATATGGACCTGTTGGAGTAGGTCCAGAGAAGGGTCACAAAATTGATGAGAGGGCTGGAAGACTTCTCCTGTGAAGAAAGGCTGAGAGAATTGGGCTGGTTCAGTCTGGAGAAGAGGAGGGTCCGAGGAGACCTTATTGTGGCCTTTCAGTACTTAAAGGGGACTTACACAAAAAATGTAGAGAGGCTTTTTATGAGGGCCTAGTGATAGGACAAGGGTAACAGTTTTAAACTGAAAGAGGGTAGATTTAGATCAGATACAAGGAAGAAATTATTTACTGTGAAGGTGGTGATACACTGAACCAAGCTGCCCGTAGAAGGTATGGCTGCTCCCTCCCTGGAAGTGTTAAGGGACAGGCTAGATGAGGCTTTGAGCAATCTGATCTAGCTGATGAGGTCCCTGCTATAGGGGGTTGGAACTACATGACCTTGAAAGCTGTCTTTGAACCCAAGGCATTCTATATGGTTCTAGGATTCTTTGATCTTAACAATCCACTTTTCTGAAAATCAATTTGTTAAAAGAACCTCTCAAATAGAGTGTGATGAAAAGCTTACTTGAGTAAAAATAACTGCATGTATTTTTTAATGTTTTCCTCCTGTCACCATAATAAAAGTTATAAATTTTAAATTAATCTTTAATTTTAAGCTGATTTCTACACATAAAGAAAAGCAAGGGAAGAGTTTTATTTAGCTTTTCAAAAGCCATGGTTTCTGAAAATAAGGTCAAGTTGTCCATACTGAGGCATATAATTCAAAATAAACCTCACTACAACTTTTCAAAATGAATCATAACTTTTTTTTTTTTTTAACAGATCTATAGGATAACTTATTGTGCTTTACCACTATTTTGAGCTTATATTGCAATGCATTTCTTTTTTTCACTTCCAAAAGAAAAATCCAGATTTCTAGGTGAGTAATTCAAAACATAATTTCAAAATGAGCAGAGGTTAAGGAAAAAAAAAAAAAAGAAACATCAACAACTTTGGCTTCTGACTGGTAGCTTACCAGACTTGTTAATGCCTATGAAAATGCCTAACTATTACCTGTTAATGCCTATGAAAAATACAGCAGTCTCCTCTTCCCTTGCAAAAACAGGAGGAAAGACCATCATCATTTTGTACACTACACCTTGATTCTAGAAGCACTGTTACAGATCACATGAACAAGCCTATCTTACCTTCAGGTATTTGGTATACTCTTAAGTTTGCCAGGGTTACTGATTTTCTGTCAGCCCTCAAGGCATCTCTTCATAGACAAATGAGTACTTTACAGAACTGTCTGCTGTGATCTAAAAGTATCACAATAATGGAGAAGTTAAGTGATCACACTCACTCTAAACAAAGTATGGGTAGGGTATACACAGTTTCACTCAACCAAATTCTCTGTATGCCTGTGCAAACTCTCCCTGGGTTTTCCCACTGCCTAAACTCCAAGCGTTTCCCCGAGTCAAAGGCATTTATTAAGGTGGAATGCCACTCTAACTCTTCTCTATAGTGGCACATGCACAACTTACACTCGAGTGAACAGTACAAACTGAATCCTGTCCAAGAAGCTACATACTGGTGATCAAAAAAATCAGACTGAACTAGCATTTCACATACTTCTATTTGGCTGTCATGGTTATCATTTATTTGCAAATAAAAGGTCATTTTTTTAACCCCCTTATAACTGCCAGAATTTGAAAAGCAAGGAGCTTTTTTGTAACAGATAGGTTTAATGAGAATTCACTGCCAGGGCTAACTATAATCCTGCGTCTGTCTCTAAAGCACAGCCTACTAAACCTGTACTGTTTTCTTTGTAAAAAGATGCCTGATTGAATGAGACCAGGCTGTAAAATTCCCCTTCAGCTCATGGGTTTCAACATGTCTGATGCACATGGATCAAATCATATCCCTGAAGGAACTCTGCTCTTCACCCTTACCACCCAGATTTCCATATCCACACAGATCACATTCATTTCACTTCCTCATTACAGTGCCTATCGGTTTCTGCAATTTACAAGGAAGAAAATGTTACTTTTACAGATGATTTAGCTCTTCTGCCTTGAACTGGGAAATGAAGACAGAATTACCCTCCAAGCAGAATGAAATAAGAATAACTTCCTATTACCAGAACCACGTCTGTAGAGCTTAAAGACCTTTCTTTCTCTATACAAACTGAAACGTACAGGCAGGAAGAAGAGTTTATTTTTACAGTCTGTCCTAAAAGTTCTTCTCTAAAATAGCATGAATACTCCCATGGACTGCACCTCAGACACTGCAGGACAGATGCAAAGCAGAAAAGTTTCTTATGAAAAATTGCCAAGCAAATTTAAAAAGCTATAGGGTGTGAAAGTGGGAAGGATCACTCACTTATGTAAGAACTGGCCTCTTCAAAGGTGGTACCCTGGACTGTACCAGGCACTTCACTGTAACAGTTACAGAATAATCTGCCTTGGTAGAAGTTTTTCTCTCTCGCTTAACCAAATAGAGATGATATCCCATAGGAGGGTATCCATTCATTTCCTTAGGTCATGCCTCAAGCCATGATGCCTTTATTAGAAAAAGGCAATCCTTCTGAACCTTATTAAGCCTTTGACAAGCAATGGGCTCTGCCTATTATATCTGTTAAAAATAGTCTCCATTTTTATTTGCTGTCTTTTGATCCTGGCTTTACAAGGGAGAATAATTTAGGAGTGATTATATTTCTCCTCATAATGGCCTCATTACTGTCACATGTAGGAGACTATTATGCTATTAATTGTTACATTTCAATAAGCTGTCTGAGTTTCTTCACTTTCACACAAACTCAGACACCATTTATTTCTAAAGGAAAGTTTAAAATTATAATTTTAAAATTTGTATTTTCTCTCACAAGAATGACAATTTTGTATTGAACACATCTGATTTTAGAAACCACTAAAATATTTATATGAAGAAGTGGAAAAATTATGCTGCATAAGTTTTAAGCCTTTCAAGCCTCCTGGAAGCTGTGATTAGATTAAGAAATTCTTCTTTTGACAGAAATCTGTAAAATGCTTCAGGCTATTTTATCTAACTCAGATTCTTCTAGCAACACACTACCCAGCCACATTAAATCTTAAATCAGATATTCAGAAATCTAACAGTATAGCAACTCAAAATAAACAGATTTTAGGAAAGAATCCTTCCAAAATAATACATGCAAATTATGTATTTTTTGTTAGTCTGAAAGTAAATGTGAAGTAAAAGGCTACCATGCCCAGAAATTAAAGACTTTTTAGTTCTTTGAAGTAATCAACAGTGAAGGAAACATCTTTTTTTTTTTTTTTTGTCAATTAATACCACTGTTCTAAAGTTAGACTAAATAATTTATTTTCTAAAGTCACCCAAGTTGTACAGATGCACTCTGAGGTAGCAGACAGACCTCAACAGACATTCACAGGTTTTGAACCTGAGAGTTCAGAATTCTTGTTACTCAGTTCCAATACTACTATTGTAGTATGGTGCTTTTCTGCACAATGGATAGGAAATACCTGTGCTGGTTCTGAAATGTAAGTACGTATTTTAACATGACACTGCTTAACAAGAGCTGCACACTGCTTAAAAGTTTTATGCATTTTCTCCACAAGCCACTTACATATATTCTGCTTACAGTTTAAATTTTAAAGTCTCATTTTAATGTGTTGGATATATCCCATCTCATCCTAAACTCCGTGGCAGAAACTGAGCATGTAACATCAAAAGCAAACCATGCCTACATAGATATCAAAGGTCTGCTCCCAAATCTGCGAATACTTGTCATATCTAGAACTTTAACAAACAAGATTCTTCAGTGGCCTGATACTATCTCCGACATGAAGATGATGCTAAGAAAGGGAAATTCCTCCGTGTCTTAGCTTTACTCATATTGCTTGCACATCCATCAATATATAGTCCCAAGTACTGTTGCTGGTTATTATAAAAGATTGTTGTTCTCTAGGTGAGAAGAGTGAAGAAGGACAAGTAGGAAATCAGTCAACATATCCCTTTTCCCATTTTACCGAAAACGACTCTCAAAGAAAGACAGGTTTTGCCTTTCCTGGTTTACAGATGAAGCAACTGAATCACATACTCACTTCTTGTGTGTGAGGTCCAGACCACTGTTGACTATTCCCTCCACCTTGACATTTTTCTGTCCACAAATATTTCCGTAACTGTCATATCCTGAAAGCAGTCTTGCAGCTGCTCCTGTAGCTATTGAAAATCCACATATAAAACCCTGGAGGAGAAAAAAACCCCACAGTTTAGTAATACTCTGACAGCTGGGAAAAGCCACTTTAATTCATTTGTTTCTAAGCAGGGGTCCTTTAAAAATTCTTTCAGACTGAAAAAGACAAGGACCATCCACAGAGAACTGTTGTGCAATTATAAAATTGAATGCAAGCCAAAAGAGTATTCAGACATCTAACACTGCATATTATCCAAGCATAGTTAAGAATCTTGTAGGTGGTTTTTTTGAGATTCATACTGTCAGCAAGTGGTGCATGAATCAGAAGGGAGGCCAAGGGCAGGTAGTGAAGGAGAGCTACAAGCAGAGCTGGAGTTGTCAAGGGTTAGCATGCATCTTACAGGATTCCAGACAGTCCAGATCTTCCTGCCTTTTTTTTTTCCTTCAAATTATGTGCTTTCAAAGATAATCTAGAATGAAGAAGCTTTTCTGACATGTTCCTTTTAAGAAAATCCTCTGAAGAAAGTGACCAGATCAAGGCCACTATGGTTCCAGATGCTGGGTTCAAATGCAGGAAAGAAACAAGACACAGAGCAAGAGAATGCAAAATGGCTCAGACTAATGTAGAAAATAACCAATGTCAGGCAGGTCTTGCTGCGAACTGTCAGAGATATTGCACTAGCAAAAACAGTATCAAAGCAGTGATTATGCAAACAGGAGACTTGTCCAAAAGAATCATTAGTTTTGTAGCAACACCACTGACAGGGAGAAGTGAACCATCAGATCACTCCATCAATGAACTGTTTTTACAGATGAGGCAAGTGAAGGTTTAAAAAGGGGAAGCAGAGTTACCAGCTGAGACAAATGTATGGAGCAACAGATAGCAGCAACAGGACCACATGAGATGATGACAACAGGTAATGAAGTCATAATGGAACAGTTAGTTTTTGGGTGGTTTTAAAGGTCTGAAGATACAGAAGAGTGACCTTTTCTGATGGACACACTGACTTTCTAGAGAAATTTCAGACAGCAAGCTGGTCATTATCTTTCTCTTGCCCATGCACTAATGCACTTATAGGCTTAATACTCAAAGTGAAAACAAGGACAAAATAAGCAAAAGGGTATCACAAGTAATAATTAAAGCTGATTTCCAGCACTTACTTTCAGCTTCTTGGATCCCTTACTAGTCTGTAAATGACACATACAATAGTACTTAGATTCTTGGCTAGTTCAGTAATTTTTTCCCTACAGACAGGGTAAGGGAAGACATGCAATTCTTCCCCCTCTAAGCTAATTTAGAACAGTGAAGCCTCTTGACCCATCATGATACCTGACCCTTCAAGTGAAGCCCCCTAGAACTCCTAACATGGCATCTGACCCAACAGGATAATTGCTCTGTATATCATACTGCTTAGACAGGAAAATCTAGGACACTCACACACAGCAGACTAATTTATAATTGAGGAGCAGGTAGATACAGACTGAGTAAGCAGGGAACATCAAAGGCAGTAAGACAACCACAAAAAAAAAAAAAAAAAAAAAAAAAAAAAAAAAAAAAAAAAAAAAGGTGCTTGTTTCAGGAAGTACTGTGCTTTTTACATTTTCAAGATATTCACATTACAGTGTTTAAATCATACATGATCTGTATGATTTAAACAAAATACTATCATCTTTGTTGTTGAAGCACAGCCAAAACAAAACACTTTGGGGAAAGAAAAAGCAATTTTTCAGTAGAGTAATTCCAGAGACCAGAGAACATGGGACAGTGGAAAAGGAAGATGACAGCACAAAAGTCCCAACCTCCTAAGGGCTACTGCTTACAACACAGCAGTACAAGACAGTGACAGACATTCTGTTCAGAAAGAACACGAAACAAAACAAGATAAAAAGAGGTGTATTTCTAGTTTTCACTAATCTGCCACTTTTGGAGGCTTGAGTTTTTTTAATATGAAGTGCACAATGTTGTGTGTCTTGGAAAAGGTGATGGTTTCATCACACAAGGACAAAGCTGGGATAACTTGGAAAGAAAGATCTTACTAGTACTAATATGGTTGATAATAGGAGGTGCTTCTACTAAGCATCCGAGAAAAAAAAAAAAAAAGCCAATTGTTTAATATTCCAAATCTTTGTTTATGAGCAAGGTGTCTACTGTGATTTCACAGAATGGTTTTCCAGACTCAAAGCTATTATTTCTGGGACATCCACAGTCCCGTAAGTTATATGAATCCAGTGATACCTCACCATGCTGAAAATAACTTACAAATGAAACTGGAGTTTCAAGGGAAGAGGAGCTGGAGAAAGAATTGGCATAAACAATAAATCATGTATCCCAACCAAAGACCCATATGCACCCAATTCTGTTCTACAGGTGATGGTTGCCATATAAGTATACCTGACCTTACCCAGTGAGTTACTGAAGGTTTTAAAAATTCTCTTTCATGAATTCAAACTCGTCAGCTCTTCAGAATCCTTTTTTCACTCACCATTCCTATGCAGAAGAGGATGAATAAAAGCAGCCATGGTACATCTGTGCAACTGTGGTCCTCCAGAGGCTTCCACTCTCGCTTGGAGCTCTTCTGTGAGAAGAGAGAGATGAGGTTAAAAACGCTTTTAAAAATTATCTTCTGCTCATAATAGAAAAAAGCAGAAAAATATTTTTCAAGACACTAACATAAAGCAGGAGTTCTCTTTAAACTCCAACATAGCTGAAGCAGCTTGGTGAAAAAACTTAAGAGTAAGGCTCATGAAATATACTTCAAAGAAGCATCTCCACTGGAATCTAGATTGACAAAGAATTGTTTATCCAGAAAACAGGTAATTTTCCCAGGAATTTTTGGTATTCATCCACAAAACAGGTTATTTTCATTTATTTTTTTATTAATAGAAAAGAGAAACTAATGGCATGCAATCAACAATATCTGCTATTGCAGTCTTCCACAGCTACCTTCCTGTAACCTGCTTTCTGAGAGGATAAAAGATTAAACTTTTCAACAGCTCCTACGTTTTAAAACATTACTGGCAGTGCACATAGAAAGGAGGTAATAAATTGCTATTAAAGAAACAGTTCTCTACCCACCAAAAGACAGCTGAGATTAACATTTCAGCAAAGAAATCCCTAGTCAGTACTGCCCAGGCGCCAGATGGCAGCTCTATTGCAAAGGGAGCTGTAAGCAGTTCAAATAGTTACTGCTCATGAGGCAAAATTTCTCACGTGTATAAACTGCTAAGATAATTAAAGTCTGTTAAAAACAGTCATTTGCCATCTAGGCAAAATGTTTTTAAGAAAAGAATGATTATTGGCTATAGCACAAAACTAACCACTGTATCAGAATTCATCATAAGAAAAATATTAATTATATGTACTTTAAAAAATACAGTTACACAGACAAGCTTTTTCAATTAGTTCCCAAATACTAACTGTTCACATATGTCTACTAAGATTCAAAAAATGCACACTGTTTTTATACTTGAGGAAGAAAGACTGATACAGGTAGAATACAGAATAGCTCTCTTCAGAGACAGAGCACAAGTAGTAACCTATTCAAATTTTTACTTTCTTTTTTCTCTCAAGACTCTGAAGCATCTTCAACACTTTGTTGACAAGATAGAAAGTGTCAGTACTGAATTAAAACAGAGTGGTTGGATGAAATGTCAACAGCTTTTATCTCCAGTATGTTTTTGCACATTTTAACCAAAAAAAGCAATAGTATGTAACTCATGTGATATCAGCAAGGTGGTTTTTTTGGTATTTAGGACTTTGGGTTTTTATAATTGACAAGCACAAAGCAACCTTTTCAAACACTACCATTAGAAAACTATGAACTGGGTACAATATAAGTTAAATCTTGCATGCACCATGTTTCAAAAACGACAGTTTTCTAAGTAGTCTGATTTAGCATTAGGGAATTTCATGCTACTTTTGCAGTCTTGTATTAAGGAAGTTCCACTTGCAGATGTTATATTTATATTTTTAATTGAAACTGTGCAAGTTCACTCTGAGTTCTGAACAGTCAAACTTCTTAATCATTAGTGAGAGCTGCTAAAAGGTCACATTATGCACTACTACACTCATTCAACAAAACTGTCTTCTGATCCTGGTGGTTCACACTTTAACACACTATTCAAATTTGCAACAAGATTGTGTCATTTATATTGTTATAATTAGCAGAATAACAATTGCATAAAATATGTAAACTTTGTGCTTCCTACTCCTGAATCCACTCCAAGAACTCTGGATTCTTTAGCAATTTACTTTTCTTTACAAACACTAGAGATAAATTTCACCTATAGCTGCACCTTATGAGTAAGATGCCTTTCACAAAAGAGGGAGCAATAAGATGCATCACATAATGTGGTTTGTTTTGTTGGCGTTTTTTTATCCTCTCTGTACCATCTGCAAATAAAATCTTTTAATAGGATCTTTAAAAGCCTCTGGACATCTTCTGGAATAGCTTTGGAAGATTTAGGTTGTCTGACTAGTCCCGTTTACCATAAGTAATCCATTTTATTTACTCAGTGGACTGCAATTTATATGTCAAAAAGAAACTTTAAATGCCATGTTGTAGCACATAGTTAGAAGGTTACCCATGAGGAATTTATTTTGTGTCCATAGTTTTTACTCTGCTCCAAAACATAATTTAAAAAAAGAGAAAGGTATTTTAAACAAAAAGTATGCTTGGAGGCAATTCAAAAGGCACTAGATAGTTACAAAACTCCAATTTAGCCACATAGCATACTATTATAACATGGTATGAAATTATACATCTTTAGAACAACACCCTTCTCCAGTAGCCTCTCCAGACCTTGCTACACTCCCAAGCTAGCTGCCATTATCTATCTGCTGTTTCCTTCTCGGTTGTTTCCTTGTATTCTGGATTCCCACTAAATCTTTTGATAGCTTTACAGTCCTTCGTCCTCATCTTTGAAGTTGGTGTCTATGTCTCTCTAGTGACTGCTGCCCACTCCTTGTCCACTCTACAACCTTAGACAGTGGTAGTCATGCTTGAGCAACACAAATTGCTGATCTACGGCCAACATAAGGTCTAACAAATGTTGTTTGTTCTGCAGTCTGGAAACTATGCTTTGTCTCCATTGTAATTGAAACACCACAAAATTTTAGCAAACATGGTTTGCCTGTAATCCTAAATCAGCACTTCTACAGATTTCAGCCTTTCCCCCATACAGATTAAGAGTCTACAGTATTTGCTGATGCAAGAAAGCTAGATAACCTAGAGGAAAGAGAATATTTTTGGAAATTGATTCATTTTAAGTTTTCTCTTAAAACAGTGTTTTTGTAATTTATGCTATGCTCTCTATAGATATTCTTGCCATTAACAAAGCACAGGACTACCTGTGCAGTATTATGACAGCACAGAGAATCTATCAGCACAGCAGCACTATCAGTCAAGATTGGAAGCACACAAAAGAGCCTGTCTCTCCAAAACAAACTTGCAGGTTGGAAACACTTTTCCTGCCCATAAAAGCTCTTTTGTGTTGATTTTAAGAGTTACTCAAGAACCCAAATGAATACGTTCAGAAGTTTACATCTGTCCATTTTGCAGAAGACTTAGCAAACTCAATGCTTCTCAAAACCAAATGAGAACTGTTGGCTGCAGCACAGTTTTATAATTACATCTTAATTCCACACCTAGAAAGTTGGATGTCTGAAGTTAGGCTTTCTCTTGGAGAAGAGAAGCATGAAGAACGCCAAAACATTAGCTGTTGGCTTTACTAGTTGAATTCAGAGCTACATGGTCACAAGACAGAAACTATATGTATGTAAACACAAAATAAAAAGTGGCTATTTTTTTGGTATTCGTGGCATCCAATCATTTCAGAATAAACAAAGAAACCTCCCCCTCCAGACGTCTTTACCCCTGCCACTTCCAAAATATACCTTTGCAGCACCAAATAGCAGGTCTGAATTTATGCCTCTTCCACATCCTGTAATATACTACTTTACAGGTATCAGCATAGCACAAAACCAATGGTTACCACTTTCACTGTGGATTGCAATAGCTGTACTGCATACTACCACACAAGCCCTCACATGCCCCACCAGAGCATAAGAGCAAAAAAAAAAGTGTAAAAATATGGCACATCAGTAGGAGGCTACAGATGCAAGGAGTTACAGGGAATTTTTGTAAACACAAAAGGTCTCAGGCAACGTACAATTTGGGAGTGACGTGACAGAAGCAAGAAGCCAAGAAAAGAACATCTGCAGTGTTATATATATATGGATGGGTAAGCAGCAAAAAATGGAATTTGCCATCAATAGAGGATGTTGTAACATCATGAGAAAGGCAGAGAAAGAAATCCTAAAATCTTGTGGTGATCAGATTGTATGTTTCAGGAAGAAAAAAATGAAGCTACTGCTGAGGAAGATGGGATGAATTAAAGAGAGCCCAGTGAATAACTGGCCTCACTAACATCCACTGGATGAAAAGGAGATGCAGGGAGAGGTTAGACTCTAGGCTTTACTTCAGCTAGTGAGTTTAAGTTAGCAACTGAAGAGTATAGGACTATTCCAATTTGCATATGAACACACTGGTTATAAGGATACAGTCATGGCTTCATTCAGTTAGTTAAGGGCAAAAAATAAAACCAAACCAGAATGAACTAATACAACCCTCACATTTTTCAGCCCCAAACAAGTCTCAGAAGCCACCCCGGACAAAGAATGTCCCATCAAATCCTGTAGGAAGATTCACTAGTCATGAGGACGAGCAGTCTTGCAAACTGCTAATCTAACTACCGTACACAGTGTTAAGAAAGCAAAGAGAAGACAAAATTTTAAAGCAATGTCCACAACCAGCAAAGCCAAACCAAATTAAACTTCATGAGATATTAGTTACATGAGCTGTGCTGTTCTGGCTGAAGAGAAGGCTTCCAAGTGCAGGTGCTCCAAACCCCTGGAAGGTCCACATCCAGGACAAATTGTTCATTACCCCTCCTCATAAGTAATGTTAGTAAAACCTTACATGCAGATGAAACATAGTGACCCAATATTCTTCTACTTCAGCATTTAAGTTTCAATCAGTCTACTTCAAAAATAACAGAAAATGAGACAGAAAAGTTGAAATAGTTTTTAAACAGATGTGCACAAATAATTTTGACTTCCCTCTTGACAAGCAATAAATTCTCTAGTTTTAGTTTGTTTTTTTCTTTCAACCTGTTTCTAACACAAGACAAAGATGCTGCAAAACATCAAGTTTCCCATTTGCAGATATTGAGAATAAGCTTTCATATTTTCTACACTTAGAAATGGCCAGGTTTTTTTCTATTAAATACTGAATACAAAACATAGCATTTTGACTCATCCATCTAAACAATCAGGCCTAGATTTACAAAGATTTTTCAGATCCTAGAACACTCAGACACTTCAGCATTTGGCCCATTTGCCCCTTAGCAGCTCATACCATGCTTTAAGGATGTGACTTTTCAGACCACATACTACTTCTGAAACTTCTGTAGGTTTAACTGGTGGGTTACAGTACTGCCAGGCACTAACCTAGTGCATGAAACTTCACCACTGATTTCACCATTTATATTCATTCATTATTTGACCTTTCCTTAAAGACTGGATAAATGGACAAAATTAATCCATCCACTACTCTCCCCTCCCTAATGCACACTGAATTTTTAAAGACTTCTAGCCCTTAGTCTCCTTTCTGTATTACATCCACCTTCCAAGTTTTTAATATTTCATGCAACTGCATGTCTTTTATAAAGATTTCCTAAGGTAATTTATAAAATTTTAGAAAATTTAAAATGCATCTTCCTTTCACAGACCTGTTTTGTTAGGCTGTCAATTATAAACACTGACATGAATATATGAACTCCTGTTTGTTCCTCAAAATAGTGTCTGTGACTACTCTTTTCAGTGGGACATAGGTTTATTTTGTTTTTTAAGCATAGAACCTAGCTAAAAACCAAACTGATAGCTCTAGAAGCCATGGAACTAACTAAGATTGATTTCTTCTGGTCTTTCTGCACAGCACAATCAGATCATCTGATATCTAACAAAGGTAAAGTTCTGATCATAGTTCTTCATGAATTGGGAACAATTTCTGATTTTTTTTTTCCTTCTCATTTAGGTTTTCTGATATTTAAGAATAACCCAGTTTTTGTAACCACCCCTTTATCTGTGACAATGGTTTGACCTCAAGGCTTTCAATAAGCTCACAGGAATGCAATAGAACCTTTCAATCAACTATCGCTGCTGAATTAACTATCACTGTCAAGTTAGCTAAATTGGATCAATGATTTTGAACAGTTATTGGGGAGGGGGGGAACAACAAGTAGTATCTTGAAACCATGGAATGTGTATAATTTGTGACCAAGACTTTTTTTTTTTTTTTTCAAACCTAAATTACCAGCAGTTTAAATTACTACAAAAGGATTACACAAGTTAACTTTTAAAATACCTTTAATTTAGGTTTTTTTGTTCTGCAGAGAGTCACTGTAGAAAAACTTGGAACAGTCATTTTTATAATTTCTAACTAGTTTCAATAATGATAAGAAGTTACTGAAAATTCTGGGTTGCAAGTATTTTAGTTTTGGGTTTTGGGTTTTTTTTTTAATGAAAGTATAGTTTTTACTGTACTTTTAAAAACATTCAGGGATATTATTACTGATGTGGCAGTTTAATATAATTTATTATAAAACCCCATCCTAAGAACCCCATTCTCCTAATTACATCCCCTTTCAATTCTGTGTTGTTTTATCAACTTGACGTAACATCGGGATTCAGAGTACATGCGACTGTAGCTCAATACAGGAGAGTAAACAGAAATGATTACTGTTTGTATATGTAAATCAAGGAATTCAGAAATCACTGTGTAGCTATGTATCTACATAGGAGACAAACAGCCACAGTGTGCACACAGCATTAATAAATAGTTCTTAGAGGCAAAAAAAAAAAGATACTCATCCTGACCAAGATCTTTTGTGGGACACTGCCACCAAATCCTGAAGAACCTATCTTTCCCAGAATGAAGGCTGGTTCTGATAAAAGTGTCAGAGATTCAGCTGATTGTATGAATAGGATTCAGCTTACTCCAACAGCATAGTGAATATAGAAGACAGCCATTTTACACCTACTGTGCAAGTTCAGTGCTTCAGAACTGCTCAGTCCATTTGCAATACTGTACACACCACAAAATGACATGTAATGCATAGTCCACTCTTGCGTTCTCCTTGGGAAATGGGCAAGTCAGGTTAAAGAGGTTGCTACCAGGAAGTCATCCGGTCCAGAAGTTGTCTTGCAGGTTAAATTTAAAAGCATGATTCACATGCTATTGAAACATACCCACACTGTCAAAAAAGACAGTTCTTGAAATATTTGTCAGTGTTTCCTAATGACCATTTAAGAAGGTTATTCTTTACTCATTTCACCTATCTTCATGAGCTAAAGAACAGTCCTAATCACACACTAGCCTCTACCATGAAGCATACTACATATGAAAAAGAGGAACCATAATTTACTAGTTTACAAAAATGTTTCCAACACAAGTTTCTTCAGTTTATTAGAGAATTTTTCTGTTTCTGTTTTCTGCATTTTCTGTCCAAGACATGTCACGACTTTCTACACTATTCAGTTAAGAGAAGAACTAGCAGCAACTGTGTATCATCCTAATGAAACTTCTTCCACCTCTGAACAGGTCTTAATTCTACAGCCTAAACAGGAAGAGGAAAGGAGTCCTGACCCCAAGCATTAATTAGGATGTTTCTAGATTACTCTAACCTTAACCCTACAACCAAGATGTAAGTCCCCTATTCCATAAGCAGCTGCAGCCATTTTGACATCAAACTAAATTACTTGCCATTCATCTCATTATGTTAAACTGTGGTAAGATGACCAGTATATTGCATCTGAACTACTTTTGAACACAAAGTGGTTAAAACATAAATGATACCAATTATAGGTGTTGACTAGGCGTGTTTCACTATAAACATGAATCAGGAACTACTTCATGAAAAACAGAGCATTCCCCTACATACACAAGCAAGGCAACTTAGTAAATAATGACTGATTTGAACAAGTGTATGAAGTATCAGAATGTAAAATTAGCAAGTTGTTTCACATTTTCAAACAAAAGCATTAGGCAGCTTTTAACATGTTAAATACACTGTATAGAGGAATTCATACTGAGAGGGAAGGAAAACACATGGACATTTTCTAACACCTTCATAAATAAATGAGCCTACAGTCCCTGACAATGCCAATATGAAGGTCTGTGTTTGTTACCTCTAGGGAGAATGAAGTCTATAATTATTCTAGGGTCTTCTATTACTCTGAAGATTGAATGACACTGTTCCTAAACTAGCCACAAAAAAAACCCAAACCCCACAAAAACCCCAGACTCACTTTCCCACACAAATACACTTCTCTATATAAAATCTTCATGTGGTGAATGCACTCTGTTTAAGTGTCCAACACAAACTCTTAAAACGTTAAAACTATCTTCAGTTCATGCTGACTGATTATACAGCAAATTATTGGTATGCCTCCATTACTAGAGGAGGAACAGACACCAGAAACTCAGACTTTCACTCTACTAAACTATACCAGTTCCCTGGAAGAATAAAATATGCTCTATCAATAAAACTATCTCCATAAACACACCAAAAACATTCTTAGTGTTGACTTGTCCTGAATCTACCTCTGAGGAAGGGCAGTATTGCTCCTACCCCAAATATCCTGCTGATGATTGCATTCTCATGGGAGGCAGACACTTGAATTCACCCAGACTTAACAGAACCAAAGCCATGTCTCCTATTTCCAGGAGCAAGTGAGCTTGTCACTGTAATGCTATTAGAGCTACAAGTGGCAGTTGTCTCTAGAAAGAGTGCAAGACAAGCACACTGTTCCCTGGAAGTGCTCTTCATTATGACACCATCCACTGGATAACAAAGCCAAAAGCCTCTGAGAAACTCCAAAAGGGACTACTTCACAGACCATGCAAATCACATGGTTTTGTGGAATTTCTCCTTCAATCTCATTCCAAAATGCTTTAGTTTTCAATGTACTGCAAAGCAGATGTTAGTCATGCTTTTGGATTTTACCGAGATCCACATGCCAGTACTTTACATATAAGCACCCATGTTCTCATTTGACTAATAATACTACATCACCACTTGCTCTCCAACACTCTGTCCACTGAAAAAATGCATCTGCTCTTTATAAGTATGAAACTCAGAGTTTCTGCTAGGAAAAGTTTTCTGATGGTGTAATACTCCTTTAAAGTTACCCACCAAAGGGTAATGAATTTATACTTTGCTTGTCTTCAGAGACTAAGCATAAGTAATTCACTGTGTTCACATCTGCTACTGCACTGGTGTTCTCATACTCCCCACACAGCATTTATAAGTTTTCAACATAATGTAAACAAAATTAAGAGCACGTAAGACAGCACTTACAACATTACCGATGGTGTAACATAAAAATGTTTACCCTGAAAACTCACATGTGGAGACTTCACTTATGAATCTGATATATGCTGTATTGTGTATCATCTTCCACTCATCTTTCTAGTCAACTCTTACTAAACATCACTTCTAAAACTGCTTTATTACAATGTTTCCACCTCAGTCTACAACTTAAATATTTATCTTGAAACATAACACAGCTGATTAAATAAAGAGCTGACAAGATCAGCACACTTGATGAGGTTTTGAAATTTTAGAAATAAGGTCATCTGCAAATAAAAGGCCAATTTTTAATCCTCAAAAGTATTCAGTAATGTGCTGGGTTGTGTGGCAGGGGTTTTTGGTAGTGGGGAACAGGACTACAGTGGTGGCCCCTCTGAGAAGTTTCTTGAAGATCCCCCAGCTCCAAGTCAGACCTGCTCCTGGCCAAGGCCAAGCCAATTAGGGGTGGCAGCCATGCCTCTGTAATAATGTATTTAAGGAGAACCTGGGAGGAGGAGTTGTGAGAACACCTGTGTGAACATCAAGGTCAGAAGAAGAAAGGAAGAGGAAAGGGGAGAGGTGCCCTGGAGAAGAAACCCCTCTCTGTATCCCACGGTGAGACAGCAGGCCACTCCTCCTGCCACCTGTGGAGGTCACCGGTGGAGCCGATGCTGACCTGCAGCCTGTGGCTGACCCCACACTGGGGCAGGCAGCTGCACCTGAAGGAGGCTGCAACTTTGAGGGAAGAAGCAGCCCCCACTGTTGTTCGGCACTGGGAGGAATGCAGTATGCAGGGGTGACCTATGACAGAGCAGCACAGGAACAGCTGCAGCCCATCGAAGAACTCACAACAAAGAAGGTTCATGGAGGACCATCTCCATGAGAGGGGAACCACACTGGAGCAAGGAAGAAGGCAAGTCCTCCTCCTGAGGAGGAGGGAGCAGCAGACTGATAACATAACCCCATCCCCTGCCCCTTGCACCGCTGTTGAGGGAGGAGGTAGAGAGATAGAACAAAAACTGAGGCCGAGGTACAAGCT
>NW_020799143.1:4575513-4583162 GCF_003259725.1 Athene cunicularia | reverse complement strand
GGGGGGCGGCGGTGATGAGAGCTTAATTACCTGCTTAAGTACAAAATCATGACTTACAGGACCAGAATTCTGGCACAAAAGAGAGAAAACCACTCAGGATTACAGTAAGAGAGCAGTGCTTGAGGATGCTGAAAGCATATTAGATTAACAGGAATCAACACTAAGAAGGCTCTATCTGATTTACGGAAGAAGGGGCAGGAGAAGAATAGAAAGGGAAGTGTCAAGCCCTGAGCTTATTACATAAGCATTTTCAAAGCAAACTAGGGGGAGTCTGAAAACGCATCCCCAGGACATGATTACCATGACCTTGAACAACATACTTCACTGAGTTTGCTGGTTTGTTTCTACGGATGTGTATATGACATGCTCTTCCTCAGTCAAATAATGTATCTGGAGAGCAGCAAGAGTGGTTTCAATTTAAAACAAAACAAAACAGGCCAGAGTTCATTTCTGCTGTAAACTGCTGCTTAACTACATCTCATTTGTTCACAATATCAGACACAAGTCACCATGGTCTGTTCACCATGACCCTCCACCATATTCTAGCAATATTACTGGTTAAAGTAGCAACATCTAGAAATTGCAGTATGAAATTTCAGATTTCCTATATACCGCAATCATCTCCTATTCTTGCAGCACATTGCACACTGGGTGTCAAAACTGTACTGAAGGGGAGAAAATTAATTTTAGGACTCTAAAGCCGAACTTCAAAATGAATTTGACCCTTTTCTCTACTTAAATATGTATACAGATATTCTTGAAGCTCTTGTCACACAATTGTACAATTTTATTCCACAAAAGAAAATTTCCTTACCTTGAAGACTGAAAAAAAAAAACCACCAACCAGCAAAAAAAGAGAGAGCCTAGGACAGGAGGCCAATCAATGCAATAAAAAAGACTCATATATTCACCAACACAGACTAGGTCTCTAAAACTTACAAGAAGTCTCTCAGTATAGTTTAATCAAACAGAGGTAAAAATTAGCAACCAAGTTTAGTCAGTGGGTAGAAGTCACCTAGCAAGACTCTGCATAACCATTTTTTAGAAACAAAGCATAAGATTTACAGAGCTTTCCAACAGCTCCTTCAAGATAAAGATTCAACTTTCCATCAAGCTGGTTTGCAAGTTTTGATTTTTGTAAAAAGGGAACCACTGAGTTAAGTTCAAAGGGACAAAAATGATAGTCAGATCAAACGAGAAGAAGGCATGCATAGTTAGTGCAAAACTCACCTTCAGTGACAACAGCATAAAGACAGTTAACAACTTCACTACATTTCTTCATAATGAAAATAAAAGCTGTCAGGTGACTAATACTGACTATACCCTCACAATTACTAACCTAAAGGTCTGATGGCTGACAGCATTCTAAATGTCAATCAAGATTACAATAAACTTTGGATTTACCATTTACTTTTAACAATGCAAGATAATCTTTCCCAAAACTGCTGCCACTTTATCAAAAAAACATCTTGTAGGGATGCAATGTCCCATACTTCTTCTTAATCCAAACTATCACTTCTTGAAGTACTTTAAGAAGTCAATCTTTGAGTTACCTGACAAAGTAAAGGAAATAATGTGCTACTTAAAACTTTTAAGATGTGACACAACTGAAAGATAGTGTAAAGTTCAGGAGCTACTCCTCAGTGGAAAAAAAAAAAAAAAATCAATTAATTTGAAAGAGTACTTAAAAGTATCTATGTAGTTGAAATATTTCTTTCTAGATTAAGATCAAAAGGAATTATTTGCACAGGTTGTGCAGTTGCTTGTGACAGCATTTGCGAAAGGACACCTCACACTTCACAGCAAATAAACAGAGCTCACAGCAGAAATACAAAACAGTAGTCAACAACTCCATGAGATGCCCGACTCATTAACACTGTGCTTGGACACTGATTCATCCTTCATACTGTATCCGCTTGCCAGAGGCTAGAATGAAAGCTTCATCTACTGTCAATGTGTTGAAGGGGAAATCAATCTTCCTAGCTCCTAGAAGGAGAATTCACAACTATTCTCTTTCTGCCCATCCACACTGCTATTCAGCTGGTCATCTTCCATGATTGTAGTCACACCCACAATGAAAGGGGCATGTTTTGACGCCCCCTGTATTGGGCTGCAAGAACCTCTGACAACTGAAGATACGGCTGATTAATGATCTGTATCGTCCATAACAGCTCAGAAGAGATGTTTCATCAGAACTATGAATTATTTTTTTTTTAAGTTAGGAACTCTGAATTTAATCTGTGTTGTTTTGACAGCAAATGCTCAACGGAAAGTTAAAGAATGACCTGTCTTCATCTCCTCTTATAACGGGAAGTTCTTTTAGTCTTGTAAAAACCAAGGCCACCACTAAACCCACCAAGAATAACATGAGCTTTGTTTATCCCAGTCATGCTTATCTTCCATCAAGATTTCAAGCTTCTCTCACACATATCTTGGATTAAGCAACTAACATACAATGCTGTAAGGATAAAATAAACAAACACACACCTTATTTCCCAGTTCCAATACCAACATGAAGACCTCAGTTAATTGCCTTGTTTCCTACATCTTGCAAAGCAAATGCCTTTTAGCTACTATCAGCCACTTCAACTGCAGAAGAGCAGGAAGGAAGAACAGATTCTGTATCACAACTACTCCAAGAGAAAGCAGTTTAAGGCCCACTTCCTTCCACAGCCTGTTCCCTTTCATGAAGTACAAATTTCTGTTCCCTCAGATAACAATGCAAAATTTGTGAAGCTGTGTTATAAACTAGATCAGTGGAACAATCCAAATTACACTTAAAGTAAGTTCACTTGCTTAAAAAAATACACCCAAAACCCCAAAAACCTGTATATACTTCAAACAGATTTATAGCACAGTTTAACAGTTACAGTGACATAGGAGAAATTAACTCCAACAGTTATCTTCTGCACATCCAGTTTTATAATGGACAAATGTTGTGAGATAGCAAAAAATACCACTGATGAAGAATGAAAAGAAAGGGAAGAAAGTATTGCCACTCAACTGCAAATTCCATTTATCTTTAAAGAAAATAAAGATTTGAAAGAAATTTTATTATTCTATCAACTCAGAGCTTAAGCACTATTTGTTCAAAAGATCCAAACATTCAGGAAGATAAGATTATTTTCAAAAATGGCACAACAAAAAAACCACTGTACCAAAAAGGAGTAGAAACTTTTAAAGCTCTGTTGCACAGAAAATCCATGATGAAAGAAATGCACCTAGACAGAAGCACCCATCTTGAGAAGCTCATGATAAAGATATGGCAAAGGAGGACAGTGGGCTGAAACTACATGAAGGTATTGACAACCAACAGCACTGCAAGACCAGAGATACACAGAGGTAGGTTTTTTCTCCTGTCCTTTACAAGGCTTCCATGTCATATAGGTCAGCACACTTTCCCCAAACAACTACAGTTCAAAGATGTGTTAGGAGGATCTGGTTGTGATAATTAATGAAGACTGCTCTAAGACAACAACTGTAAGATGTAGCTGACATTGCCTAAGGTTTTTCCAAAAGGTCAAGCTTCAAGATGGTGAGAGCCAAGACACAGAAATCACAGAAAAATACAGTTTGAATCCACCTAAATAATTATAGAATAGCATGAGGCCCTAAAGAAACAAAGAGGATGACACAGTTGTAACACTAAAAAGGAACAGGTAAACAAGAACAGTGGTTATGACAATAAAGAACAAGTTCAGATCAGAGAAGATATTATACCAGGGAAAGTGAAAGAACTTCATGAGAGCATGGAATAAGACCAAAACGGGGGGGGGGGGGGGGACCACTAGAAAGAAGTATTCCAGATTCAAGTGTCTCAACAGGTAAAAGAGTAGTGGAACAACAGGCAAGAATGAGCACACCTAGAAGAAAGTCTGGTATGGCTGTATTGTTAACATCACTCATAACAGTTCAAGTTGAAAAATATGGTAGAATAGTAGGTAAGTTAACAAAAGCGGGGAAAAGACTGGAAATACAAGCACGGACAGTTTTAGAAGAGAAGAAATAATAAGGAGAGATTAAAAGACAGTGAAGAACCACAAGAGTACTGTATTACAGAGCCCAGGGAGAATAAGACATCAAGTGTTTTTTCAAGGATTGCAGATAGTATCAAAAGCAGCAAAGATCAAGGAGGGTAAGAAAGGAGGGGAATCCTTGCAACTTGGCCAGAAGGAACCTGTAGGTATCTTAATGAAGGCAATTTAAGCAGAGCACAGAACTTGGACTGGAATGAATTTCATACGAAGAAAGAGGAGAGAATGTATGAAAAGAAATGTAAACTGTTCTCTTCAGCTTGGAAAAGAAGGGAAGCAGACCACAGTTGACTGTCATCAGTTATTTAAGGATAGAGGATAGTAATTCAGAATAAAATTCAAAAGAGAATAAGATGGCAGCAAGAGGTAAAAACATGGAAATGTTGAATTAAACCAGAAAAAAATCATGAATGGGGCTTAAGGGTGAGGCTAAGCAGCTACAGGCAGCAAAAGTAGACAGAAAACACAAGAATCCATCACTGTAAGTAGCAGTCAAGAATGCTGACCAAAGGTAAACATGGAAATTCTAATCAGTTTTTCTCTGGAAACCTTTAGATTCTGCAAGGGAAGAGATACAGGACAAAACCTAAGGCAGAGCTCCAGATTTGCCTGAAAAACTAAGGAACCAGGAAATACATTCGGGGAGGGGGGTGGGGGTGGGGGAAAATAATTGAGTATGAAGTAAGAGTTAGGAATAAGATGTCAAAGAATTCTGCCTGGTTCAACAACCAATCACAGGTAGGTGAATTAGCATAAATAAGATGAAGAGGTGGCAGTCATGAGAAACGGACTTGGAGAAGCCTGGATGACTGGCAAAATCAAACCAGAAGTAAAAATTTCTCTCAGAAACAGAAATGGAGATTAGCAGATGATGATCAAATAGGCTAGATAGCTGAAGAATAAACTTAATGAGAAATCAACTTGAAAAACAAAGTCCTAAGGAAAGAGGGTGAAGCGTTCATGGTAAGAGGAGAAACTACGTCAAAGTCAAAGATGAAGCTACACAGGGAGAAGAAAGAACTAAGTGAGGCAACATGAAGGAATGTCTGATGGGTCCCTGCTTAAGGAAAACTTAAGAGAAAATAATGGAGGGGGAAGTATAAAGACAGTAGTTTATGAGGAACACATTTATTGTTAATGATAAAAGGGAAGATATGACAGACATTGACCTCTAATGTAATACTCTGTTGTTGGTAGCAAGGTTTCTGCAATCAATGTACCAGACAAAACTGTTGCTGATAAAATATTCAGCAACTAGCTTTTGATTTGGGTTTCATGGGGTGACACACAATTGCTCATGACTAAGAAACTAAATAATCATTCTTTATACTTCAGTTACTTATACAGGATACAAAGCTTGATTACTGTACCATATCTTGCCACGCACAAAGAAAGCAAATGAAGGTACAGTAGCTTATATTAACATCACGCACCCTTGACAGTGGAACACAAATTTGCTGAAAAACAAAATCAGTTAGTTGAAACCTATTAACAGGCCAGATATTTAAACCATCCGATCCTCCTCTTCTTTTGGTCTAATGTTACCCACAAATAAGCCTGCATTTTCATTGAAGAAAAGAACGTAACAGCAAGCAGCAATTCAAATTCATAAAGAAGAGCTAGAAAGGGCCTATTAAAAGCAATTTGGATAGGAATCACAGCAAATAAAGTTGCACGAGACTTCAAAACATCAACTTCATTCTCAGTCTCCATGTCTGTATTAGCTTTCCTTAAGCCACTCCTGTCTGATGTTCAGCTAACATTTTTTGTTAGCAAACCTCTAACAATACAAACTCTATAATCTCCCCTGGCACTCTACTACAGTGACCACACAATTTTAAAACCTTTCCCTAACATTTGCATATATCTCTCTCTCTGAAATTCAAACCATTTCCTCATGCACCATAAAGCTGATTGCCTTCCTCCTTAGAGCAAATTTGCTGTACAGAAAGGATGTTTCCCATCGCAACTGGACAGCTCTCTCTCTGCAGTGTTTTGCACTGGAAGGACACAGCCCTTATTAAAAAACAAAACAAAACCAAAAACCCTCTGCCTGAACAGATGAGCTACAAAAACCCATCTCTGTGATGAGTCATCTATGACAGCAGAGATGGACTTTCCCACATAAGCAGTCTGCTGGAAGCTGGATTCAGTCACCACAAGCAACACAGCCAAAGGAAACTAACATTTACAAGCAAGCAAAGCACAGGTGTAACGTTAGTCACGATCACTCGTTCTACAGCCTTCAGAAAGGAGCCGAGCAAAAAAAAGTATAGCTCTGGTCGTGTTGTTCAAAGCGAAAGTTAAATGGGAAGCAGAGCAGTAAACCGAAGGGGTGGGTGGAGTTCTCGATTGTGCCTTGCTTAGCAGCACCACTCTGGGGTAAAAAAAACGGAGTCAGTAAGGGCAAAGCAGAGCAAGGTGGGGGGAGAGGGATGAAATAAAAACCGAGCTCGGAAATAAGAGGTGTGCATGGGAACAGTCACACACAGGGAAAACGATGCAGGAAGGCATCCTGAACCCTTGGCCACGGAGTGGGGAAGGGGGCTGGAATGAGGACTGTCTCCCTTCCCAGAGGCAGTGGACATGGGAGAGGCCCTTAACACGGCAAGTTTCCTCCCATGAGATGGCTCCTCTCTTTGGGGTGGGGCAGTAGGGACCCCAAAGGAAAAGCTGCAGGGAAGGGGAGGGAGTGCAGAGAGGCATGGGGGAAGGAGGAAGTGCAGAGCCGGAGGACAGGGTTGTGAGGCAATATGGGGATGGCACGGTAGAGCTGTGACAGGGAACTGGAGCAGAGTATGGCAAAGATTGCACAGCCATAGCAGGGCTGAGGGAAGAAGGGGCAAGATAATGCTGGTCCCCACGGGAAGCAGAGCGCCGAACAGTGTGCAGAGCAATGCAGAGGATGAAAGTGCAGAGCATGGTGGGAGCAAGGCTATGGAGAGTGAAGAAGGGGTTGCACAGCCATAAAGAGGAAGAGCAGTACTAAACTGGGCAGCGAAATTCTTCAGTTATGTGCATCAAGGCTTGGGAGTGTGCGTGTAAAGGGACTCACAGCCATGAGAATGCAGCACGAGGGAGAGGAGAGAAGGGGGTTCACAGGTATGGGAGAGTATAGTTACAGGTGATGCAAGCGATCATGCAGCCATGTGAGAGCAGTGCTACAGGTGTAGCAAGGGGAAGCACGGCAACAGGACAGCGGGGCTACAGTGGTGGGAAGGAGCAAAGTACTGCACAGCCATGGGAGAGCCGGGCTACAAGGCGCAAAGGGGGATGTACGGCCACCAGAGAGCACGGCTATGGGGGAACAAGCGGGTGCACAGCCACGGGACAACACGAGAGGCAGACCTGGAGACTAGGAGAGGAGGGGCAGAGCCGTGGGGGACAGTAGGCCTGCAGGCGGGTGTAACAGAGCCCGGCAGCTGGGGGCCGCAGGGGAGGGGAGGGGAAGGGTAGACAGCAGGGCGCGGCGGTGAGCGCGGGCCGCTCACCTGCGCGGCGGAGCTGCAGCAGCTCATGGCGTCCGCGAGTCTCTGCCCTGACGGTGCCCCGCTAGGCGCCAGGCGGCAGCGGGCAAGCGCTGGGCATCCACTCGCCGCGACGGCACGCCCCGGG
>NW_020799143.1:4561530-4575463 GCF_003259725.1 Athene cunicularia | reverse complement strand
GGGCGGGGGAGGCGGAGCCTTGGGGCGGGGCCAGGGTGCTGCAGCGCGGGGGGTACCTGCGCGGCCGGGTGGCACCGCCCCCGCTTTGAACCCGCCCCGCGCGTCGCTTCTGGTGGCGCAACCGCTTTTGCCCAGTGGCCAAGGCCAGGCCCCGGCAGGGTTGGTGGTAGGCTCTGCCCTGCTTGTCGTGGAGCCCTGGCTCCTGACTTTGCGGAGCCGGACGTGGTCAAACGTTCCTGCCTCTTTTACCTCTTGACCACCTGGAGGAGGGGGTGCTGCCCAGTGCAGGACAGCATGGGGGGTCTTGTATGGGACAGCCGTGCTCTGGTCGGGCTGGTGTCCGAGTGGGTAACTGAAAGGGAGAAGAGAGCTGCTTGTGTGTACTTGTAGGCACGAGAGGGGACTTGAGGTGTATTTGCTTGCTGGTGGGAGACGCTTGAGAAATCCACAGCCCAGCAGGCCTGTTTGTTATGCTGCCTTCATGTGGTTTATCCCATTCTCTAGACTAGCTTTTGTCACTGGTGCAACGTGCAGAGTACCCAGTCATCTGAAATTATAGCCTTGAGTGATTGCAAAAGATGAGAATCCGTACCCTGAATTCACACCAGATTGACATACTTTTGCAGCTGGTTTTGGCAAGCTTTGTAGCCTTCCCAGAGATGGAAAGGCAGGTATTATTCTTGTGAGGCATGGGCCTCAGTAACTACAAAAAAACGGTTTCATAAACATCAGGATTATGTTTGCTGTGTAGTTAGCTGATACAAGTTCAGTCTTGGAACTGCCGGCTGGACCATGTTCCTAAGCCATGCAGGTAGCAACAAATGTCTCGGCTTCTGAACAAATGAAGTCACTCCATGGTGTGGTGGTCCCGCCGTTCTCCCCGCCTGCCTCTGTTGAAATAGGGAAGGGACAAAAAGAAGAGACTTCGTAGGTTGAATAACAAGAAAGAATTTACTAAATATAACAAGAGGACGACAGTAACAATAGTGAGTCCAAAAAGAAACGGGTAAAATGCAGCAGTGGCTTACCTAGCACGGCGACTGCACCACCCCCCTCCCTCAGCAACAACACAGCTCGACGAGCAAAGGGCGCCAGCCCAAAGGCCCCAGCAAAAGCCCTTTCGAGAGAGCCGACTCAGACCTAAGTCCCTGGGCACACATCCCATGGTGTGAAATACTCCAATGAAAATTTACTCTATCTAGTCGAAACCAGGACACATGGCTGTATGTTACACTTTTTAATGGCAACAAAGACGACAGTTTTTCTCAGAATGAGTGTTTCCTTTGGAAACTGGCAGTTTCTCTAAAGGTAAGTGTACTGCCCAGCAGTTGTGTTTGAATGTGGCCTAAATGTATTGAGTGATACTTTTAAGTTTTGGGGAGTTTTTCCTGAATTTTAACACTGTAGCAAGTTTAAGTCTATCAATAAAGTAGAATATCCACAATTAGAAATAACATCACCATAACTTAAATTTAAAATGATCCTCTGACAGGCAAAATTGATACCCTGAACGAGAGACCATAATCAGAGTTGCTTGAACTGTATGTGCTTGCTACCCATGGGAATGTATTGTTTACTGGAATTCATAGGCCACAAAACTGTTTCTCATCACACATTGCAGGCCCCACAAATGCTTCTCATCACACCCAAGGCAACTTAGTACATATTGTTACCCATAGAAGTGTTTCTCTTCAAATACAAGGACAAATTTGACACACCAGATAGGCCAGCCTGTTCTTCAAACCATCAACAACAAGGAACTTCTAATCAGGAACTACCATCTATGAGGAAGAGAAACATCCTGGGACATGGAAGATTGTTAAAATTGTTTTATGTAAATAAGCTTAAGACCCCTGCCCAAATACAGACCCTTATCCTTTGAGCTTGTGCAGAAAGTTAACAAACTCACTAACCATTAAGGGATGGAAGTGATTAGCACCTAACCAATAATCGTTATAGAAAATATGTAAACATGTAATTTGGAGTGTATAAATATTTTGATGTTCTTTGGTCTGGTATGCTTGATTTGAGGATGTTTTCCATCTGTACCCTGCCCAGAATAAAGCAGTATCTCCTCTCTAAATTAATTTGTGGTTTCAAGAGTCTTTATTTCAGGTAACAGTTTTCTGGCAACCCAGATGGGACTCTGCTGTCTGGAACACTGCTGACAGTGAGACTTGAAGTCTGTCCGACACTCCCCACCACCAGGAATCACGAGCGGACCTCCAGTGCACACCAAAAGGTTTCTCCAGGGACTTCCCTGGTGATTTTCTGGCAGGAAAAAATGAGTATTTGACTGGAAGCAAGTTGAGATACTGCTCAATAAAAGGAATTACCAAGTAAATCATACTAGAAAAAGTACATGTTGGTGGATAAAGGTTGGTTGCAGCTGCTGAATGTTCTCCTGAGTTTGTATGGTGACAACCAGAGCAGGTAGACATGAGGATAATGAGAAATTCAATGTAATCTTCTGAAGGAGACACTGTAAGAGCCTCTCCTTTAGGCTGTATATTGAAACCCTAGCAAAAGTTTGGAGATGGTCCATTAACTTGGAAAATGTTAGTTGAATATTGGTAATCATTGATAGCTGATGTGTATATTAGACAATCAGGAAAAATGGCCAAAGGATGGAACATTGAAATATAATACAATATTGCAATTAATGTTGTTTTGTAGACAGGAAGGGAAATTGAATGAATGTTGATTTATTCTTTACTCTCAGAAATTACTATACTGGTAGAAAGGATTGTGGATTAACGGTTAATTATATGAATGTATTGAATTTGGATCGTGAAAATGGAAAATCAGAAATATTAAAGCGATGCTGCTTGGCTTGTAACAGTATAATAAGTATAAGAATACTGAGAAAGAGGAGGATGTTCAGTTACTAGTAGCCCTACAGGGACCGCCAGCCCCATGGCGGCCACCTGATGTTCAGGACGAAGGTGTGGAAGTGAGGGAAGAGGGAGAGCCTAGCAGGGAAGCAGAGAGAGCATCTAGGAGTGAAAATTGTAGTCCTGTAGCAAGTTGTAGTAGATGAGCAGGAGCCATGCTGCAGATGCCTTTAAGACAGGCAGTAAGGCCTGCTGCAGAGCCGATAGGGGCAAAAGTTCCTTTCTTGGTAGCAGTTTGGGAGCCTGGAAGGAAATCAAAGTCAAATGAGAAGAAATAAGTGTTCTTTTGCTTCTCTTGAAAAAGATCAATGTGCAATTTTCAAACAAAAGGGACATTGGAAAAGGGAGTGTCCACAAAACAGATTGCAGACAAGACTCCCTAGGATTAATGAAAATCCTAAACTAACAGAATTGTTGACTTCAGATGAGGATTTCAACTGACAGGGTCCAGGGGCTGCCTTGTAACTCTGCCCAATGGAACCCCTGATTACCCTGAAGTTGGTGAATGAGAAAGCAGAAATTTTAGTTGACACTGGTGCAGCATGTTCAGTTTTAAACACATGTAAGGGTAGGTTGATTAAACAAAATATATTGTTGGTGCCACAGGGCGTAGAGAAGTCAGGCCATTTTTCCAGCCTCTTCCTTATTTTAAATGTAGATATGGATCTCAGAATTTTATGCACAAATTTTTGTACATACCTCATTGCCCTATGCCTTTATTGGGAAAAGAGTTGTTAAGTAAACTGAATGCTCAAATCATGTTTGAAGGTAACCACATCCATGTACACATTCCTGAAGAAAAGGCACTGGAGATACAAGATTTTCTGTTACAGCAGAGAGCAGCAGAAGAAATTCCAAAGATACCTGAAGCGGTTCTGAATACAGTGAATCCCCTTGTATAGGCATCTGAAGTACCAGGTCAGTCAAAATTAGCTAAACCAGTGAAAACTGAGTTAAAGTCGGGAGTCCAACCAGTAAAATGAAAACAATATTCTGTAAAATTGGAAGCAAGGAAAGGACTTGAACCTGTGATAGAAAATTTTATGAAATATGGACTATTATGGGAGAGTCAGTCTGAATATAATATTTTGATTCTCCTGGTGAAGAAACCATGCTCTAATAAGTATTGGCTAAGTCAAGACTTAAGGGCTATTAATCAAATTGTTCAAGACATTCCTCTGGTAGTGGCCCATTCTTCTACCTTATTGACTACTATAAGGGACACTGATCAATGGTTTACTGTGTATGGTTAGTGGATGCTTTCCACCTAGCACCCTGCACAAAATAAAGCAATATCTCCTATCTGAACTAATTGCTGGTTTCAAGAGTCTTTATTTCAGGTAACAGAATGAGGCAAAAGAAGCCTTTTGACTAGAGAAGGAATCTTGTTAGGCTTCCAAAATAGAACAAAAACTGGCACGTGGGTGAACTGTGAATCATGCTTTTTCTTTAGCTCTTCTCACTTTAATGGTAAGTAATATCACTTCTCACAATTTTCATGTTTTCTAACACCTGGTTAAAATACCTTTTTACCACTTATATGTACATTGCCATTATTTCTCATTGTTCCCCCTCATTCTATCTAAATATTTCTGTTGTATTCAGAGGTGTGGCCATCAAAGGACTGTTTCTCAGGAACACTCTCTAGAAGACATTAATGCATGGAAACAAACTCTACAAGTCAGAGAATTATAAAGCAGGTATGTTTACTCCGGCGCCGGGGTGCAACGGGATTTCTCCACAAATCTTGCACACCAACAGCACATTTTACCAGAAACTTATAGAGTGGAATATACATATTTATTGGATTATGTAGCACAAACATACACATGTGGGAGTAAGGCTGGGTTAGTTCAAAAGGCTGGTGTCAGCAGTTTATGTTCTCTTTGCACCTGTGCATTGCCTCCTGGTGGTCATCTTCGTTTTTTTTGGGGGGAAGGCTCACAATCTTCTTCACTTTGTACTTTTCTTGGAGCATGCACAGATTCTGTTAGCCAATTTCTTGAACAAGAGTGGTTCCAGCTGGTTTACCACCTCTAGCTTATCTAAAAGCACTAGTTTATTAGTTTCTACTGTCCATATATAGTCTACAAAGACTCAACTTGTTAGAGTACATCTGCTTTCTATGGACATGTCTCTTATTTTTGCCGAATATAGTAGTTCTTGGTAAGTGTCCACAGAAAACTCCTTTGTTTTGATGATGTTTTGTTTTGTCCTTGGTAGGCTTCCACAGAACATTCAGGGCAAGCAGGATTATTAAGCAATATTTAGAAATCATTATATGTTGCTATAAGTTGCTATATGTGTAAAAGTTCAAAGCAGGTGATCATTTCCTTGTATCAGCATGTTTCTTCTGTGATTGACACAGGAACAGAAAACAAGGAATCTGTAGTCAATTCTTGTGTAACTTCGGATGTGTCACTTCAGTTTCTCTGTTCCTCAGATCTGCCATTTATAAAATTGACTTTTGCTTCAGTGTTTGTCTTTTTAATTCGCTTGGGTAACAACAGCATGATGTCTGTGCTGTAGATGTGATTTAGTCAGTCTGTTTAATAGACCAAGTTCAATTTTTTGAAACAGTTCTTTCATTTAGCACTTTCATATAAATAATTTCATTTAGGACCTCAAAGTATTGTCATGGTAATTAAATACTGCTTCCTACTTTTTGCATGCAGACTAAACACATTCAGCATGATTACTAGAAAATAATAATGGATTAAAACATAGTCTCTGCTCTCCAGATTTGTGGACACTTGGAAAAAAAAAAAAGGCGTTCTAGCCAATAAGCAAAACTGTGAAGCTGAGCTAGGGGAATGGTAGCTTTATAGTGATTTTAAAATGCCAGTACTTGGCTGGCTGGAGGAGCCTTTAAGAAAAAACTTTTGAAGACATACCAGCTGTACCATAGGTAACTGAGGTTTAGTGTAAGTATGCGACAAGTGTAGAAAGTATTTGGACAAATCTGAGTGTTCAAAATAATCACCAGATTGCCCTTATCTCTGCTTCTGGCCTTAGGAAATTAGTTGTGTTTTTGCCAGGGGTGCCATAATAGCAGCAGCAGTAGATGTCTGACTTTGATCAGTTTAACAGTGCTTTGTTTGGCCAGTCACACAAAGGAGAAGAAAAGTTAAAATGTCTTATTCATAACTGTACTTGCTTTTATGTTTATTCAGGTTAGTATTTTGTGGAGAAACTAGAAGGGATTGAAATGGGAATTGCTGAATACTCTGATACAGAAGCTGAACTTTAAGAAAATGCCTAAGTATATTTTTTGAACTGTGCTTTATAGATTCCTTTCTGAAGCTGATTGTAATCTGCTCTAAGGCATGGTTACATCACAAGCTGCTAAAGTGCAAATCTGACTGCCCAGATTTAGTGTTAATAAGAATCTAGCTTTTGTTCTATGGCAGATTTGAGTCTGTGCTTCTCCTCTCAGCCAAGAAGGATGAGCTTTATCTATATTTTAATTTCATTTGCTAGACTCAGAATGACAGGTTAGAGTTTTTGAAGTACCATCTGATACTGAGAAAGGGAGACAGCAACAGAGAGAAGGCCCTACAATGACAAAAATTCCTTTAGTAGTTGAGTAAACTGTAGGTTGTATCCAGACTGATTCCACTCTGGAAAAAGGAAACATTCCAGAAAGCAAGAAAGCATGAACTGTGTGAAAATATTTGCCTTTTTTCACCAGGTGTAGGATCCTTACCTTAGGTTCCCATATTTAACACCTAAAGTTTTTCCAAGGTCCAAAACAATCTGCAGCTTTTGTTCCATATTAATGAGAGAAATACTGATAAAATTCAGGCCATTTTGATATGTTCTTAAGTACAAATTTTGGGATGTTTTCAGGCAGGTTCAGTACTGGTCTAACTGCTCAATCAAGAGGCAGTCTAAACCTGGCCTTGCTGTTAATAAAAGGGATGAATTGCATCACACAGACTAAAAATTCAGTATTGCACCAGCAAGGTGTTGTTACAGTCTGTGTATTAGCCTCCCTCTTCTACTAGCCTAATGCAGCTTATCATCATCCTGCTGATTTCTTCCACCTGCCAATAAATCTGCACTTATGAATGCTTGGCACCACTCTGCATTTTAAAGAATCATGTCCTGCTCTTAGCCTCAGTATTCCTGTTTTGTTTTGGGTCCTTTTAAAAACTATTTAGGTACAGAATCAAACACATTCCCTCCCTAATGTGCCCAGTGAACAAACTGTTAGTTTCATACGTGTCTATTAGTGCAGGATTAGGAGTGATTCTGTTGATTTCAGCAGAATACTAGAGAAAGTACAACATTGCATTCCAGCAAACACATGATATATAAAATGTCAGCCTGTCTCTATGAACAATGTGACGATAAAGCCCACTGACCCAGTCAGAGCCATGTGGCCCCATTTTCTTGTATATCTCAGAACCCGCCTGAAACTGATGATCTTCCCTGAAAACTACAACCATACCATTGCACTTTTTTACTGCTCGGGAACTATAGCATGGATGCTTGTGTCAAGTCACACAGGACACCAGTCACAAAGCATAGAATTGAAGCTGTGTCTTACAGACTCCAGCCTGAATGCTAAAGATCCTGTCAGTTACGATTCTTAGTCAATCATGGCAAAATCATTTGAGTGATCCTGTTTTGCAATTAGAATGACTGAATTCTTGCTAACTATTCAATATCTGACTAAGAAAATAAGTATATTGCTCAGTAAGTCTGAGCTCTCACAAATTAAAACTAAGATTTTCTTCTTGGTGCCAGTTTGACCACAGAGGAACAGGTCAGTTCAGAGAATTTGCTGGGAAAGTCTGCTGTGATTCTACTTTGTGCTGTGGCACAGAGTGTGTATTTGGTCACATTAGGTCTTTCAATTTAAGAACTGGAGACTCCAAGGAAATTGGAGGCAGCAGAGACCTTTCTGAATTAATTAGGAGAGTGAAATCTTTTTTCCCGAGTTATGAATCAAAATTTTTGTTCATTGTACTCTTAAAGGTCTAACTTTTTGGTGAGACAACAGAGGTGTACAGTGGAGTTCCTGTCCATTGGTGGTTATCAAAAATGTTCAAGACTCTTTTAATGAGTAATCCTTTACTGTGTTGGCAAAATGACTAAGTACATATTTTGTGCCTATAGTAGTCCATTCATGCCATAATGAAAGTAAACCAGATATCCTTTCTATATTAAAACATTGCTTTTCACTATTTAATACCTTTTGGACTTAATTCTGATGTTGGACACCTGTGCATGAAGAACTGTATGAATAGATAATTTCATACAAGTGAAACACCTGTCACAGATTTACATCATTATCAGCCTGAGCCAGAATCATGCTAGCAATGTGCAGCTGAAATATTCCATATCCGGTATCCAAACTCCCGAGAAATCCTCTCTTCAAAAAACATTCTTTAAAATAGCTGGGACAGTGCTGTTTTGTGGGGAGTTGGGGTGTTCAACTGATGTCATGGTATCAACCAGAAAAATGTGATTCATTTCAGCTTTGTGAAAGTTTTGTGTTGCCCAAAGGAGACAGACAAAGCCAAGTGCAATCCTTCCTGTAGGGACAATATCATCATAATACATGATTATCCATTACGATCCCATATCATTTCACTCCAGGAGAATTATGGCTCTCACACTGAGGATGTAAGATTACAGATGGTGGACTGATGCTACAAATCTCCTGTAGGGCTGCTGCGGTAAACCTCTTGGAGAATAGTCGTTGCCTAAAAAAAACTGTGCTAAAGGAACCTGCCATTTGTTTTCTTAGGGAAGATGGGAAGAAGGGCTGTGGAGGGAGGTACTGTTCCATTCTACACTATGTCATGTTATGTTAATGTTATGTTAACTTATGTTAATGTTACGTTACATTATGTTAACGTTACGTTACGTTACGTTATGTTACATTACGTTATGTTACGTTACGTTACGTTACGTTATGCAAGGAAGCATTAATCAGGGAAGATTCACCTTTTCTCAGAATAAGACAAGGAAGGAGTCATGGCAATATTCAATGTGTTGTGTCGCTCTGGCTTTCTGTATGGTATTTTGTATGAGAGAGAAAGAGTAGAGACATCGCTCCTCAGAGGCTGACTTAGGCTGTGATGGATTTTATGGCTTAGTTATAGTAATAGCCAGCCAGAGGTTGCTGGATTTGCATAGATCTGGACTATTGGCTGTGGAGAGCATCTACAAGGGGCTCACAAATGGCATTCAACTCAGGTGGAGGCTTAAGACCAAACAGTGTTTTATCATGGACACAAAACCTTATCCATATACTCAGTGTAGGTGAATAGACATTGATGGAGCTGAAAATATTGATGAGTATGCTTGTTCTGCTAATTAAGGATAACAATTAAACTCAGACACCAGAGTGAAAAGAGCAAGCATATTTTACTAGTGATAACAGTGTAATACAGAAAACATGCAGTAAGAAAAAGCAGAATAGTGCACTTAAAGCAGCAAACAGGAAAAAACAGGGTAACACATTAAATCATTACTACACGAGAGAGAGAATGGAGATTAAGAAAAATACATCACCACTTGCATATATTATCATCATCCAGATCCGCAGTGGCTGGGCAGCCCTGGTTACAGCGAGGGTTTGGGGAGCCTGTCCCAGCAAGTGGGAAATCCTACGCGGTGCGTCCACCCATAGGTGAGGCTTCCAAAGTCGCTGCAAATGGGCCCAGCCTTATATAGCAGAGATCGACAGGCCAGAATAGCTGGCACCTTTGTTTTGAGCAGAAAATTTCTGGCTTCATTCTCCTGTTGGATTCCACCCAAAGCCTGTCCAGGGCTCAGGGGGAGGAAACCAAGGGAGTTTCTAACAAGGCCAGATACTTGGGTTCTCAGCCTTGAACAAGGCTAAACAAGGGAAGTTGGATACATTCTCTCCTCACTACTGATTCTCTTTTGTCTAAGCTGCATCTTTCACTAGTGAGTTTACATACTTTGTTAATGATTACACACTAAACAGTTTCAGCTTGGGGCCTGTTGTTCAGGCTTCAGTACTTCAATGCTTTAGCACTTTTTACATCAGCATAAGTGCATTGTTATAACTTAGTACAATACATACTAGCACAATGGTTTTCAGTTATAAAATAGACAGGATTCATCTATAGGTCAACTCTGGCTTGGGCCAGTTGTCCAAGCCTTAGCACTTAATTCAGTCCTTCGACCTATAGGTGAATCATGGCTCTCAAACTATTTCTATGGTTATTGACATTAGTCTTCGTCCATCAGTTGATGTCTCGTCAGGCATGTCCCGATCCAATATCAGGGAGGGTTCTTAAATGATCCTAGGAGTGAACTTAAGATACAAATGAGGTTAAATGCCCTACAACCTTGCCCATATCAAGCAATAACAGTGATAGGACAGAGAGAAGAAGAAAAAAGTCAGAATACCTAAGCAAGCAAATGGAAGAGATGCAGCAAGATCAGATACTACCACCATGAATCCATCAACATCCCGTTGTCTCAGTCTCAGTGCAGGTGATAAGGTTGCTACAAGCTCCAAGCTCCGCTGAGAGAGAGATGATGTCAAAATCCCAGCTCCAAGCCCCAAGAAAAGGCTACACAGTCCTTTTATTGTCCCAGTCCCCACAATTCCTCCAAAGAGTCCACCCATTTCCACAGAGTTCATTGTCATGTGTGCCACCCTGTGTTCTCCCATGTGCACAGGCCCAGGTGTTCATGGTGGTCTTCACTTGGCTCACATACAAGTGCAGTTTGACAGGCACTGCCAAGGATGTTGTTGTTTTGGCTTCAGGCAGACATGGTAGTTTCTTTGGGAACAGTTAATCTCCTTCAGAGCGTAATTCTTTATGGTGACAGGATGTTGAGGCCAGGTAGTGGTAGTGATGCAGCAGCAATGTTGGGACAAGTACAGTCTAACACAGTCTTTTACACCAACTCGTGGCTTGACATTGCTGTCCTTGTGGTGGCATGAAGGACAGATATGTAAAGACAAAAAGGATAGAAATAGCACGCAACATGATAACTAATAACACTTTTGGCTAAGATTTTGGCTAAGATATAACTAATAACATTTTTTATGGATATATATAAATTTTCCGTTAATAAACATGTAACTAATAATATCTTTAACAAATATTAATATCTTCAGTTAACAAGCATATATCTAACAACATCCCTAACAAATGTGTCATGCTCAAAATTATCTAACTCTACGAAATCAAAACATTTTATAAGGCTATATAGTAAATTGGAATCACCACTAACATGTGATCCATTATTTTTCCATGGTTCTAGCAATGTACCACTGAGTGTTTGCAGCTCTGGCAGTCCACGTGGTCTGCTGCCCCGGTTTGCCAAAGTTGGAGTCAGCATACGTGGCAGGGAAATTGGTTTCCATGCCACCTTATCCTAAAGCACTTATGTCATTGGGGCCTAGAAACTTCTATCCCAGATTCAAAGGTAAATTAGTAATAACACTACAAATAACAAGTAAAACAATATTAACACTAACAATGCTTAACAACATTATAAGGAAACATATAATATAGGTAACAGTAACAATAACCATGTCAGTTTATAATATTTTAACTAAACATATTTAACCAAAATGAGTCTGAGGCTGGGCCTAAGGATGTGCTCCTGGTCCTTGGGAACTGGTGGAAGCACGTGATTGTCTACATGGATAAGTACAATTGCAAGATGGTTTACATGGACACTGACAAGATGAACACATGCATCCCACAAGAGAAAATATAGCAAGAACCAACAGAGCAACCTCCACAAAATTAAGTGTCAAAAGGGGATAAATTCTGGCTATTGTTGTCAATTGTAGAGCTGAAGATGGTGGTCCCGCTCGCTGGAGCTGGGGTCTGCCTACACAGCAGGAAAATGTATTTCCACTCCCCATCACAGAGGGCATCTATAGTTTAGGCCTTGGTATTTCCATCTCACATTCATGGGCTCAGTAATGACCTTTTAAAGTCCAGGCCCCATTAGCAAAAGGACCTTCTCCTGATTTGGTGTCTGTTGTTTGATCATAATACTGGCAACAGAATGACATAAAACCACAAATTCCCTTTCCTCCCATTCTTGGTTAATACTTTTGGAAGACAGAGCTTCCCCTGGAGCCAAGGGAGAATAGAACTGTCACCCAAAGCAATTTTGCAATGCTAGAAAATACATCCTAAAAACATTAATAAGACAACATCAACACTATGCAAACATTTAAATTCACGTAAGGATCCCCTGTTGTGACTCGGGATATCTGTCGCCAGGGTGTTTACCTGCAAGAAAAAGGAAAGAAAAGTTTCTCAGTTCATTTTGAGAACTGGAGGTGGGTTATAATTAGAAGGATGGGATAATCTACCTTGTATTAGTTTTGTGCTCCTTTCCATGAGCATCTTTGGCTTTCCAGGTGTACTTGTTTATTGGGGTATCCAGTACCAATGGTGCTGCTCCCACTGTGGGGAGTTCAACTAAGACAGGTTGTTCTAGAAAAGGAGATGGATTTCTGGGGTGATCAAGGCCATGTGGGGCTGGCATAATTGTTGGAGCCTTTGAACAGAATTCTGTGATCTTTGGGCATCCATTTACTGACACATTTAACTCCATTTATCCTTTCAGCAGAGGCCATAAATCTAAAGCCTCTTGATGGTTTCTTTAGCTAATTCAAAAGCAGCTTGCTGTTCATTTCCCCATTCAAATTCATATTTTTTCCTTGTCACCTTATACCAAAGGGTTAACATTTATCCCAAACAGGGACTATGTTGCCTCCAGAAGTCAAATAGCCCAATGGATCTAAAATCTAAAAAAAATTTTTGTTTGTCAGCGTTTAGGCAGTATTTCTCAGGGCCCACAGTGCCACTGAATTCCTAGAAACTTCATTGTCTGAGACGGTCCTTGGATTTTTATTTTTTTTTCAGGGTTAAATTCCCAACTCTTCTGTTTCATGTGATTTACCACTCACTCAAGGACTTGTTGTACCTCATCATCATTTCCTTGGACCAAAACATCATCTATATAGTGGCTTAATTGTGTGTGAGGGGGCAGCTGTATTTCATCTAAATGTTCAAACTACAATTCTTTGACAGAGGGGCTATGCAACCATCCCTGTGGTAATCCAGTAAAGGTGTATTGCTGGCCCTGCCATGTGAAGGCAAATCGATCTCAGTGTTCTTCTGCAATCGGGATGGTAAAAAATGCATTAGTCAAATCTATTACAGCGTACCCAGTTTCTGGATGTTTCTGAACTTTTTCTATTAAAGTGACAGTGTCTGGCATGGCTGCTGCAAGCAGTGGAGTATGTTTGTTTAGTTCTCTAAAATCCACTGTCATTCTTCAGGATCCATCACGTTTCTTGATAGGCCATATCGGATTGTCCCACGCTGTCATGGTTGGCTTTAAAGCTCCTACATCTAATAAATCTTTAATTGTCTGTGATATCTCTTCATGTCCTCCTGGAATTCTATACTGCTTCATTGTGACTAACTTAGTTGCAGCCAGGATCTGCACAGGAGGCACTTTTACTTTACTGACAGTAACAGGTCTGGCATTAATACAGGGTTTAATTCCAAATTGATATTGACCATCAGAAAGATTTAAAGTTAGTCTTTTTAGAATCTCCATACCTTTTATATGTCCAGAATGGGAACAATCATGACTTAATATAATCATTTTGGGAGGTTTCTTATTTTCATTTCTGTTTGTGTTTGTACAGCTTTAATTTGTTTTCCTCCCAACCCAGTAATACCTACAGGTTGTCCTCTATACTTCTTGGGATTCCAATATATTAAGGAGGCCTCTGTTCCAGTGTCAATCAGGGCTCTTACAGTTTGCAGGGACTGCTTGTTCTAAAAAAAAAACCAACAAACCCACAAAAAACTTAAGCTCCATATGAGGTCATTGGTCCTTCTGCACCCACTGCCCTGGAGCTTGGCCATTAATTCATTTGTACTGATCATAATATTGATTCACTTCTCTTGCCTCATGCAAAGGGTGCAAGTCAGAAAATGGTGTCTGATCGTCTTTCAACCCTGGAAGTGCTGATCCACTTACTGGGGGGTGGGGGTGGG
>NW_020799143.1:4555644-4561480 GCF_003259725.1 Athene cunicularia | reverse complement strand
ATCTGGGGCAGGGAGCGGGGGGTTATCCTCCATGGGCAGATGCAGGGTCCCATTGAGGTTCGAGAAGGGGTGCCGTAGGCTGAGTTGTCCCTGAATTCCTAGTTTTAGAACTCTGCACTCTTGTGATAGGTTTATTCAGCCCTCTCTGTGTATATATTCAGCACAGCTCATTAGTTGGAACACTGTGGATTTTATTTTTTTTTTTCCATGAGACATGCTGTCTTTTAGCAAAGCCATAAACTTTTCCTTATGAGAAATCCTATTTTCATTGTCTTTAGAGCTGTCTCGAGTATCTCGATTCCCTGCACACCTTTGGGGGTCCCAATACCCAAGGTCACACAGCTACTTTATTTTTCTATCGCATCACAAGAGTCATGATAACATTTTTACAGTAGTACCACATCTCACACACTCACACACACTCATATTAAACAGATCGATCTTATATTACCATACAGGGAGCTCCCTTACACCATTCACACAAACAACACAGAATTACACTTATAACCACAAGTACCACTAGGACGATTATGACAAACAACAAATCCAAATTTAATACCATACATACAATATACAAGCTCCAAGTCTCAGAGTCAATATCAGAGCCAATGGTCAAAGTACACAATGAATCCAGACCTCTTCTTTTACTATACTTATATTGTGCTACTCACACTGTGGCTTTCTCTGCCACTGTCTGACAGGTATCCAGCTTATCAGCAAGCAACTTATTCCAGAATTACAACATCACTATTTGACTCCATAAATCACATATCTGTCACTCCATCTGGGAGTGCTCTAATAACAGCCTCTCTTTACTCTGGTGTTGTTTTCTATATGCAGTTAACAAAATCCATCCTTGTTTACTTGAATCTGTAGTTTCTTTTCCTTTTCCAATAGGTATCCTTTTCCTATAATTTAAAAAATCTAATGGTTCAGCTTCTTTCAGCCATCTCTCCCATTGTTTGCACAGTCCTCTGACCTGAGCCCACTCCTGAGCCAGGAACTAGGGAGGATTTTTTCCAGTCGGGAGTATCTGGTGGACTTAACAAATTACCTTTGAACTTAAATAATGGCATTTTTGTCGGATCCCAATTCTGACACCAATTTATGTTCTGCTGATTAAGGATACCAATTAAACTCAGACACCAGAGTGAAAAGAGCAGGCGTATTTTACTAGTGATAACAGTGTAATATAGAAAACATGCAGTAAGAAAAAGCAGAATAGTACACTTTAAGCAGCAAACAGGAAAAAAACAGGGTAACACATTAAATCATTACTACATGAGAGAGAGAATGGAGATTAAGAAAAATACATCACCACTTGCATATATTATCATCATCCAGATCCGCAGTGGCTGGGCAGCCCCGGTTACAGCGAGGGTTTGGGGAGCCTGTCCCGGCAAGGGGGAAATCCTACAGGGTGCGTCCACCCATAGGTGAGGCTTCCAAAGTCGCTGCAAACGGGCCCAGCCTTATATAGCAGAGATCGACAGGCCAGAATAGCTGGCACCTTTGTTTTGAGCAGAAAATTTCTGGCTTCATTCTCCTGTTGGATTCCACCCAAAGCCTGTCCAGGGCTCAGGGGGAGGAAACCAAGGGAGTTTCTAACAAGGCCAGATACTTGGGTTCTCAGCCTTGAACAAGGCTGAACATGGGAAGCTGGATACATTCTCTCCTCACTACTGATTCTCTTTTATCTAAGCTGCATCTTTCACTAGTGAGTTTACATACTTTGTTAATGATTACACACTAAACAGCTTCGGCTCGGGGCCTGTTGTTCAGGCTTCAGTACTTCAATGCTTTAGCACTTTTTACATCAGCATAAGTGCATTGTTATAACTTAGTACAATACATACTAGCACAATGGTTTTCAGTTATAAAATAGACAGGATTCATCTATAGGTCAACTCTGGCTTGGGCCAGTTGTCCAAGCCTTAGCACTTCAATCCTGTGCACGACTTTTTAAACTTTGAGGCCGAGTTAAACCAGCATGGTGGACAGAGAGATGGGAATCTGTCATGGTTTGATCTCGGCTGGTAGCCAATCACCATGCAGCCAGTCACTTACATCCCCTCTGCCCTGCACCCCCACCCCACCCCTCGAAATAGGAGAGGGACAAAAAAACGGAGGGAAAAAAAAGGAGAATTCATAGGTTGAATAAAACAAACAGTTTAGTGATAGTAACAAAACAACAGTAACAATAGGAAGTCCAAACAGGTTGCTCACCACCTGGTGACTGGTAAACAGCTCATACCCAGGAGCAATCCCAACCCCATCACATATCCCACCCTGCCAACCAGAAGCATAAATGAGAAAGCAGATATCACATAGAGGCATAATATCACATGATATGGAATACTCCAATCATCAATCGGGGTGGCCCTCCAGCTGTGCTCCCTCTCAGCCCAAGGAGAGTTAACTCTATCCTAGCCAAAACTAGGACAAATTGTCACAGGGCTCAGAATAATTCAGCTCCATACTGCAGTTGGCAGTGTATGTATAGCAAATGTAGCTGGCAGTAACAGCTACCAGATGATATGAGGGACTTATCACCGAATTTCACTGGATGTTTTCCTTCTGTGGCGGGTTTTAAAGGACCCATCCTCACTGCTTGGTTGTTCTTTGAGTGACTCATGTTCACCTTTAAAATGAGAGTATTAAAAATTTTGAAAGCAATTTCTTTTTATGCTGTGCCCATCACTCCAATTGCAAAAATAAGTACATATGTATAAACAGGCGTCAAGATTTATTTGAGATTGAGGATCTCAATTTGCATGTTTCCTACACATGTAGACATGCTTAACTTTAAACTCATAACAAGTACTTTGCTTAGTGAAAGCCTGTAAGTGAACATAAGAATGTCTGAAAATTGGGCATTACATTAATTTTTCTGGCTTGCAGAAGAGATGGAGACTTTCAGAATTTCTGTGCATCCATCAGCTCCTAGTAATCTTGACTTTCCTTTTGAAAAAAAGCACATTACTTATTTAAGAAAATAAACTTTGCAAGTGGTAGAGCCTGTGTGACCTAGCTGGTCTAGTTGGAGGGTTTCTGTTCTTACTGGTCTTGGACAGTTGGACAGTACTGTGAACAATATATGTGCTACAGTAGATGTAGGTTGCACCTGCTCAGCAGTATCAGATACCAGGCTGCCCATGTCTCTTGAACGAGGCTTGTGCTGGCTGACACATTCTCATACTAACAGCTGTGGTGTCGAAAGCCACTAAAAGCTTGGGTGGGGAAAAAAAAATTCTTGCACATCTGCAATGCTCACTGTGGTATCAACACCGAAGAAGAAACATTGGCTGTCAGTATTCTTGAGAAGAGCAAGTCCTATTAACTTCTTCAAGCATTTTTTCTTGTCAGCACTTTATCTTTACCAGATCCTTGATTACCTGGAGGGTATGACTCATCTGCAAAACTTGCAGAGATACTGTTGTTTCTGATTGTTCACTCAAACTCAGAAGTATTTTACAGGAACATAATCAGTCAAATTTTTTTAGGGTTGTTCTGTTTTATTTTCTTTGGGCTACCTCTGTTTTATTTGGCAAAGTATTCCCCTAAATACTGGAATAATATCCACCAAGTAAATTTTTTGATAATGTGTGGAAAGCCAGGATTTGTCTGTGGGAATTATGCTTCTCTGCCTTTCCCATAACCATTAATTTAATAGTACTCCAGAATGTTCTGGTCCTCTTTGTTTCTTTCCAACACCATTGAAACTCCAGCCTCTAGTTACCTGCACCAGTTTTTCCTGCTATTAATGCTACTATTGACAATTGTTTTAAGTTTACAGATAGGAGAATACTTCTAAAATAAAAGCAGAAACAGTTTGCCTGTAGATAATAGGCTAATATGCCAAACGTTGTTGCTTCACTTGAGGATACATTACTGTTGAGCAGGTGACACTGAGGCTTAGCTCTTTTGCTGTGACATCATCACAATTGAGGCAGAAAGTTTTAACTTCTGTTGCAGGACTAACGAGGATTATATGAATGATTAATGACACAGAACTGAGATACATGGGTGAAGAGACTCAGGCAGCAGTCTAAGGTTATGGGAGCAGGTGGGATGTGTGCTAATAACTGACTGAAGACGTTTTCTTTATCCCTCCTGTCACTGTCCATGTTACCTCACTGGTTAGATTCTAGAAACCTGACCAAGGCAGCTAGATAGCTAGGTATTGACCACAGAGCCTCTGACAGACCTTGGGTACAAACAGTGAAGCTTTATCAATTTGCGTGGCACACTGGAAAAAAACCCAGGGCAGGATGCAGTGTCTGGTATGGATGGTCTTGTAGCTATTTCTGGTAGGAGGGATTGGGGAAGAGTGAAAAGTATGTCACTTCGAAATTCAGAAGATTTGTAAAACAGGTGTCATACTGTGTGATACATTGGTAAAGGAGAGGTAGATGAGTTACCCTCACTCTTAAGTAGAGAGGATATTGTCTTCTGCTGGTTTTGAGTTTTCTTTTACCTGGGTCTGACTGAATAACTTGCAGCAGTTGCTTCTCCCTGTGAGTTTCTAGGTGGATGAAGGTATCAGTCACTAGCACTTCTTTGTTAGGTAATAGCTGATTTGTACTGTCATCATTTTAGTGATACATTATGCGGAGCTGACTGTGACATCAGCAAAAAAGTGTTTTGTCCCCTTTCTATCAGAAAAAAAAAAAAATTCTGGGAGGAAATAAATTTTCATCTTCATCTCTGTGTCTGTCTCTTCTAGTGTGCCTCACTGCTCTGGAGTAGGAAAGTTGTACACAGTCCTGACTTGTGGCCTGATGACTCTTCTGACATGTGAAGAATTACAGATGCTTTAACTGTGGTACTGATATACAGTGAATGTCCAGCTGCTTGTCTGTATACAAGACTTTTCACTGCATGTTTTCTAGAGGCATCTGTGCTTTGTTTCACTTTTACTTAAAATGAACAACCGTCACCACCATGCATACACATGCAAGAGTGAGAGATGAGAAACCAGGCCTGTGAGAAACAAAGATAAACAACCTGATAAAGCAAAAGTTGAGGCTGATTGAAGAAATGCCTCAAACACTCGCAAGACAAAACCATGAGTCACAGGGTGCATGCTGTGGAGGCCGAAGCTGATAACGCTGCCCGATGTAGCTGGGGGAGAGAGCCCTGTGGAGACAGGACGGCTCTGCCCTGGGGCACCTGGGCAAATTTCAAGGCCCATGTGTCTGATGAATGAATTTTGCTTCATTATCCACAAAATGCATGTTAAAGTTGACACCCCTCAATATGCTAACAAGGGCTGTCATGATCATGCTGATTACATCATCCCATGAAACACCTTACCCCTCCCTGTATATGGGATATGTAGCTTTATGGGTCAACCTAGGGGATGGACCCAAGGAAAGTAAGTATAAATCAAAGGGGGGAAGAAAGGGCTCTCTCCCCCAGCTACATCGGGCAGCGTTATCAGCTTCGGCCTCCACAGCATGCACCCTGTGACTCATGGTTTTGTCTTGCGAGTGTTTGAGGCATTTCTTCAATCAGCCTCAACTTTTGCTTTATCAGGTTGTTTATCTTTGTTTCTCACAGGCCTGGTTTCTCATCTCTCACTCTTGCATGTGTATGCATGGTGGTGACGGTTGTTCATTTTAAGTAAAAGTGAAACAAAGCACAGATGCCTCTAGAAAACATGCAGTGAAAAGTCTTGTATACAGACAAGCAGCTGGACATTCACTGTATATCAGTACCACAGTTAAAGCATCTGTAATTCTTCACATGTCAGAAGAGTCATCAGGCCACAAGTCAGGACTGTGTACAACTTTCCTACTCCAGAGCAGTGAGGCACACTAGAAGAGACAGACAC
>NW_020799143.1:4551354-4555594 GCF_003259725.1 Athene cunicularia | reverse complement strand
CCCGGCTGTCTGGATAGAGCAGAGGAGTGAAGAAGACTGATGCGAGCGAAAAAGAGGGCTGCCTCCTGGAATCCTGGCCGGCGGGATCAGCGCAGTAACCCAGACCGGTGATCTGTATTCCCCCATTCGCTCTATCTCTTTTCTTTTTTCCATTAAGAAATGCAGGGCATATTATATTGCTCGCCACAACTTGCTATGTACTTAGCCGATTATCTTGTGTTCAATTAGTACATTGTATGGAGTTAATAAATGCTTGAACTTGGAGACTTGTTGTCCGCTCCAATTGGGGATTTGCGAATCTGAGTCACTTGTCGCCCTCGTCTGAGTGGAACGTGACAATAAATTGGCGTAGTCGGCAGGATCCCCTTCGGTGTCAGAAAGTCTTGTGAAATACTGATTCTCTATCTGACAAACTCAGACAGGGAGAACTGGGAATTGGCCCCTCAGCTATAAGCTGGGAGAGGGTCAGAGGGATACCGATTCTCTATTCGATAAGGACAGGGAGAATCGGGAAGTGACCTCTCAGCTCTAAGCCGGGAGAGATTCTAGCAGTTGCAAGCCATGACTGGCCAGGAAATGTTGGTGCTTGACTGCTCCCCTATTTTTGAGAAGCTGAAGGAGTATAAGGCTTGTCCTCCTCCTTTAGTAGAGGTTTGGGCCCACGATAATTGGCAAAATCCAGAAGCAGTGGCGAGTTATATCAGTGTGCTTGCAGGGGTGAAAGTGTCACGACCAGGCAAAGGATAAGCTGTAGTCTGTGCTGTATTAGGGGCAGCACTGACTGCAGCCCAAAAAGATGAACATGTTAAGAAGCAATTATAAGGGGAAATGATCAAATCCCTACAAGATCTGGTAAAAACTCTCCAGCATCAATTGGTCAAAGAATGTAAAATTACTGAACAGAAAGATAAACTCTGTCAAGAGCAAATTGAAGTTTTGAAAAGCCAATTAGCTGATGAGCGTAACACCACTCAGCGACTTCGCACAGCTCTGTTAGATGCCTTGGACTGAGAAAAAAATCTCATGGTCTGAAAAAGAGATGAATGAACAAGAAACCTGCAACAGGACAGATCTTGGCTCTGTTCCAGATAGTGAACAGGGATTTACAAGTCTGGCAAAATCAGCAGCTAGACCCTTGCATCCAACAAAGGATTTAGAGATAAGCTGAGAAATTTATTACTCCGAAAATGAGGGGGCAAATTTAAGACCATTAATTAAAATGGAGACCACCGAGGGTCAGGGTGGAAGAACTCCACAGGTCACCACTCGAACTACACCATACCCAGCAACTGAGCTTGCTCTTTAGGAAGGACAGGCAGGGGAGATGAGGTTGGGGTATTGCCCTCTATGTCAGTGACAAGCTGGAGTGCATGAGGTTCTGCCTAGGGATGGATGAGGAGCCTACTGATAGCTTATATGGGTTGAGGTTAAAGGGAAGGCAGGGACAGGAGACATTATAGTGGGGGTCTCCTACAGGCCACCCAACCAGGAAGACCAAGAAGATGAGGCCCTGTATAGACAGATAGGAGCAGCCTCATGTTCACAAGCCCTGGTCCTCCTCGAGGGACTTTAACCACCCTGATATCTGTTGGAGGGACAACACAGCAGGGCACATGAAATCCAGGAGGTTCCTGGAATGCGTTGATGGTAACTTCCTTCTGTAAGTGGTAGAGGAGCCAATGAGGAGAGGGGCTCTGCTGGACGTTTTTCTCACCAACAATGAGGGGCTGGTGAGGAATGTGAAGTTCAAGGGCAGCCCTGGCTGCAGTGACCATGGAATGGTGGCGTTCAAGATCCTTAGGGCAGCAAAGAAGGTGCATAGCAAGCTCACTGCCCTGGACCTCAGGAGAGCAGACTCTGGCCTCCTGAGGGATCTACTTGGCAGAGTAGCATGGGATAAAGCCCTGGAGGGAAGAGGGGCCTAAGAAAGCTGGTTAATACTCAGGGATCACCTCCTTCAAGCTCAGGAGTGCTGCATCCCGACAAAGAGAAGGTCAAGCAAAAATGCCAGAAAGCTTGCATGGGTGAACAGGGAGCTCCTGGACAAGCTCAAACACAAAGAGGAACCCTACAGAGGATGGAAGCAAGGACAGCTAGACTGGGAGTGATACAAAGAAACTGTGTGAGCAGCCAGGGATCAGGCAAGGAAGGCCAAAGCCTTGATAGAGTTTAATCTGGCCAGTGACATCAAGGGCAACAAGAAAAACTTTTATAGGTACATTGGTGATAAAAGGAAGATGAGGGAAAATGTGGGCCCTCTCTCAAAGAAAACAGGAAACTCTGTTACCCGGGATATGGAGAAGGCTGAAGCACTTAACAACTTTTTTGCCTCAGTCTTCACTGGCAAATGCTCCAGCTACACCACCCAAGACGCAGAATGCAAAGACAGGGCCTGGGAGAATGAAGAACCACCCAGTGTAGGAGAAGATCAGGTTCAGGACCATCTAAGGAACCTGAAGGTGTGCAGATCCATGGGACCTGATGAGATGCATCTGCAGGACTTGAGGGAACTGGTAGATGGCTAAGCCCCTATCCATCATATTTGAGAAGTTGTGGCAGTCCTGTGAAGTTCTCGCTGACTGGAAAAGGGGAAATACAACCACCATTAAAAAAGGGAAAAAAGAAGACCTGGGGAACTACAGATCAGTCAGTCTCACCTCTTTTCCTGGGAAGATCATGGGGCAGATTCTCCTGGAATCTATGCTAGGGCACATGGAAAATAAGGAGGTGATTTGTGACAGCCGACATGGCTTCTCTAAGGGCAAATCATGCATGATGAATTTGGTGGCCTTCTGTAATGGGGTTATGGTGCTGGTGGATAAGGGATGTGCCTGGACTTGAGCAGAGCATTTGACACTGTCCTGCACAACATCCTTGTCTCTAATTTAGACAACATGGATTTGATGGATGGACCACTCAGATAAGCAGTTGTCTTGATCTTCACACTTGTGCAAGGTTTAACCCTTGCTGGGATGAAAGAACACGTTGCCGCTGCCCCTCCCCCACCCGCGCCAGTCGGGTCGGAAGTTAAACACAGACCCCGGCTAAAATAACAAGAAATTTAATACAATAGAGTGATAGAACAATCTGAACAACAACAGTATCAATGGTAACAACAATAGACAACAATAACAGTGAACAAGACAAAAGATATACAGAGAAATACCGCTAAATGATCACGGAGCAAACCCGCCACGTGTATGGCAAAAACCAAAACCAGAAGCGAAAGTAAAAAAGCTCCGCCCCTGGACCTGACGTCAGCATGGTATGAATAACCCGGCTGGAGATCCCTTCCCCCTCTCTCTCTGCTGGGGAAAACTTTATCCTGGCTGAACCAGGACATAATCCACCCCTTTATTCTATACCATCTGCGTCATGTCCAGCTGCCATTTAGCAGTTAACAATAACAAAGTAATAATCTACACAGGCACAGCATAATTCACGGCATGTTCTCACGCAGAATCAAGTCCCCCTGTGGTACACATCGGACCTCTCCATATCTATATTTCAGCCATCGCTCTCCATTTCGCTGGGGCTTCACCCGCTTGGCATGTTTGATTGCAGTACATGTCTCACATCTGTGGATGATCTCTGCAATGGTGTCAATAGTAAGGTCCACCCCTTGATCTCGAGCCCACCTGTATGTTGCATCCCTACCTTGGTGGCCCAAGGTCTCGTGGGCCCACCGGGTGTACTGGGTCTGGCTGAACTGGAATTGGATTTCCCCTATAGCAGCCCTCATGGTTTATGCTGGGAGCTGGCAGGGTGTTGATAGCGCCCTGGTGTTGTGGCTACTGCTGAGCAGTACCTACACAGCACCAAGGCTCTTTCTGATATTTTCCCCCAGTGGGACGGGGTGGGCAAGATCTTGGGAGGGGACACAGCCAGGACAGCTGACCAAAACCGACCAAAGGGATATTCCATACCATATGACGTTTGCTCAGTATAAAGCTGGGAGAAAGTAGGAAGGGGGTGGGGTCACCCTTGGTCCTCCGAGGCAACCACTACGCGTATTGGAGCCCTGCTCCTGAGAAGGCCCGACATCACCTGTCCCTGGGAAGTAGAGTCTAAATCTGTTTGCTTTTGCTTCCACACACGGACTTTTGCTTCGCTTTGCTTATATTAAAACTGCTTTTGTTTCACCCACAAGGGTTAGTTTATCTTCTTTCCCCTCTTTACCCTATTGAGAAAACAAGGGGAAAAGGGGGGCGGGGGGGGGGAAGTGATAGAGCGACTTGGT
>NW_020799143.1:4542840-4551304 GCF_003259725.1 Athene cunicularia | reverse complement strand
CAGGAGTCACTTCCAAAGGCTGAGGGTTTGAGCCTGTTTCCCTATCTCCCTATCAATGCCAGCATCCTTGGCCAAAGATCCCAGCTGCTTGGCCTCTCTCCCCTCCATTTCAAAAGCACTGGCTCCATTGTCCCAGCATCGGAGCAGCCAGGTGCAAATCTGCTCGCCTCCCAGGCGACCGAAATCTCTCTGCATATCTCGCAGCTCAGTCGGGGACAGAGATCGGACAATCACCTCTGGTCCTTCCTCCTGTTCCCCTGATGGGCCTGGCTCATCCTCATCCCTCACTCTGCGAACAGACTTTCTGGTATATTTTGTTTTCTATATTGGAGCAACTGACACTGGCATTGCCTGGCTCTCTGGCTCAGTCTGTGTGCTGGTGGAGGTGACTGACACTGGCACTGCCTGGCTCTCTGGCTCAGTCTGTGTGCTGGTGGAGGCGACTGAGACTGGCTCTGCCTGTGCCCCCGGTTCAGATATTGTTTGTGTGGCCTTTTCTTCCCTTTGAGGGCAGCGGGTGGTATTAAAGAGGACACGGTAGGCATGGGCAAGTCCCCAACACATTGCAGTGATTTGTGTCTCCTGGGTTTTGCCAGTTTGGTAACACACCCTTTCTAAGCACTCCATCAGCCAAATCCTGGTAGAGGGAGCTGTGTGAAAGTAACAAGCAAGATTACCATTCAAGGATATGACCTGTTCTGCATCTGAAGTGTCACTTGCATTATGCTGTATTCAAGACATGGGAAAATTTGCAATGTTCCCCTGTTAATGCAGCTTTTAGGCTTGGCCTTACCAGTCTGGTGACAACAGAGGTTCAACCTAACCCTAAACATAACTGTAACCCTAAACTTAACCGTGATCCCAACCCTAAACCCTAATCCTAACAATAAACATATCCCTACCACTAACACCTAACCCAAACACTAAACCTAACCGAAAACCCTAACTGTAATACCTAAACATAACCCTAGCCGTAACCCCTAACACTAACCACTAACCCTAACCCCTAAACCTAACACTAGCCTTAACACTTCCCCCAAACCTAATCCTAACATTATTATGAACCCCTAATCCTAACCCCTAACAGTAATGCCTAACCCTAAACACTAACATTAAATCTAATCTTAACTGTAACCCTAACACTAACTCTAACCCTAACCCTAAACCGAAACCCTATCCTAAGCGTAACACTAAAAATAATGCTAAAATTGGCCAAAATTCTAAGCCTAACACTAACCCTAACCTTAAAACATAAACTTTACCCCTACACCTAACCCTAACCTAAACCTAACCTTAGCCATAACCCTAACCCTAAAAAATAACCCTAACCATAACTGTAAGCATAACACTAAAACTTATCCTAACACTAAGACCTTACTCTAATACTAACCCTAACACTAATATTAACTCCTAACCTTACCCCTCAACCTAAACCTAACCGACACCTAAACATAAACCTAAACCTAAACACAAACCCTAAACCTAACACTAACTGTAACCAAAAAACCTAAACCCTAACCATTATCATAACCCTAATCCTAAAACTAAACCTAAACCTAACCCTAACCCCTAAATCTAACCCTAACCACTAGCCCTAACACTAACACTAATCTTAAACCCTACCCCTAACCCTAAAGTTAAACTAATCCTAACCATAATCCTGAACTTTACCAAAACCCTTAACCATATCCCTCATCCAAACTCTACCACTAAATGTAAAACCTAAGACTACCCTAACCCTAAATCTATCACTAACCCTAATGCACCTTAGCCCTAATAATAACAGTAACATTAAACCTAAGACTACCCCTAACACTACCCCAAGCACTAAAACTAACACCTAACCATAACTGTAACCCTAACACTAAGACCTAACCATAAACTTAATCATAATCCTAACCATAATCCTAAATCTAACCCCTAGAACTAACTCTAATTCTAACCCCTAATACAAACCCTAACCATAATCAGAGCCCCTAAACCTATCCCATAAACCTAACCCTAAACTCTAACCCTAACCCTAAACCACCCTAAACCTAACCCTAACAGTAATCCCTAAATGTAAACCTAACTGTACCACTAATGCTAACAGAAAATTTTAAACCCTAATCCTAACTCCAACACTAACACTAACCCATAAACCTAACCTCTAATCCTAACACTAAACCTAACACCAACCTCTACCACTAACACTAAATATAACCCTAAACACTATCCATAACCCTAAACATACTCTAAATCTAACCCCTAACAATAATGCTAAACCTGAAACTAAACACTAACCATAAAATAACCCTAACCATAACCCCTAACACTAAACCTAAACATAACAGTAACCCTCACATAACCCTAACCCTAAAACCTACAATAACCCTAACACCTAACACTAAATATTAACCCCTAACACAAAGCCTAATCCTAATCTAAAATTTACCCTAACCCTAACTGTAATGGCATCAATAGCCCTAACCCCAATGGTGTCAATGAACCTAAGCATAATCCTAAACCTAAGGCTAAACCTAAACATAAACCTCACTCTAAACCTAAACCTAAACCTAACCCTAGTGGCATCACTAAATTTAAAACTAACCTTAATTGGGTCAGTAAATATAACACTAAACATAACACTAAGGTTAAACACTGAAAATAAACATAAAGTTAATCTTTACCCAAACACTAATCGTATCACTAACCCTAAACCTAAACCCAGCCCTAAATATAACACTAACATTAGCCCTAACCCTAAAGGCATCTCTAACTCTAAACCAAATCCTAACCCATATCAAAGCCTAAACTTAACCCGAAACCTAACTTTAACCTAAACCTAACCCTAAACCTAAATCTTACCCTAAACCTAACATAAACACTAAATCTAAAAATAAACCTAATCCTAATCCTAACCCTAAACCTAAAGCTAAACCTAATGGTACGACAAACTCTAAATGTAACCCTAAACCTAACCCCAGTATTGTCACAAAACCTAACCCTAATCATAAACCTAATGTTATCACAAACACTAACCCTAAACTAAGCCTAATGCTAATGTTAACACAAACCCTAATCCAAACCCCAATGCTAAACCTAACCCTAACTCTAACCATAATATTATCACAAAACCTAAATTTAACCCTAACTGTAAACATAAACATAATGTATTAATAAACCCTAGCACTAACCCTAACCCTAACGCGAACACTAACCCTAATCCTAACCCTAAATGTAATCTTAACACCAACACTAATGTTATCACAAGCCCTAACCCTAAAACTAACCATAATCCTAAATCTATTAACACAGAACCTAACCCTAACCCTAGCCCTAATCTGAACCGTACCCTATCCCTAACTGTAAACCTAACACTAAAATTATCACAAAAGCTAAACCTAGTATTAAACCTAATGTTATCACAAAATCTTACCCTAACCCTAACCCTAATAATAAACCTAATCCTAAATATAGCCCTAAGCGTAAACCTAACCCTAAAGTTATCACAAACTCAAAACTTAATCCTAACCCTAATCCTAACCCTAACACCATTAACAATAATGTTATCACAAAACCCCCCACCTAATCCTAAATTCTAACCCTAAACCTAATCCTAACCCTAAACCTAACCCTAACACTAACCCTAATGTTATCACAAACAAAACTCCCAAACCTAACCCTAAACCTAACCCTAATCCTAAACCTAACCCTAAATATGTTCTCATACACAAACCCTAACCCTAATATTATATCAAACACAAACCCTAACCCTAACCATAACCCTAAGCCTAACACTAAATCTAACCCTAAACCTAACCCAAAACCTAATTCTAAGTTTAAACCAAACCTTAATCCTCAACATAGAGTTATAAGAAACTCTAACCCTAACCCTAAACCTAAGGTAATCATAAACACAAAATCTAACCCTAACCAAATGCTAAAACTAACCCTAACCCTAATTCTAACCCTAAACCTAACCTTGATGTCATCACATACACAAATTCTAACCCTAACCATAAAGCTAACCCTAACACTAAACCTAACCCTAACAATAAACCAAACCCTAATTTTATCAGAAACCCTAACCATAAACCTAATGTTATCACAAAACCTAACCCTAACCTTAACCCTAAACCTAACCTTAACCCTAACCCTTACTCTAATGTTATCACCTACACAAACCCTAAACTAAACCTAACACTAACCCTAACTCAAACCCTAAACCTAACCGTAACACTAATCCTAACCCTAATTATATCAGAAACCATAAAACTAACCCTGTCATAAGAAACCCTAACCGTAATCATAAGACAAACCCTAACCCTAACCCTAACCCAAACCCTAACCTTAAACCTAACCCCAAGCCAACTCTTATCACAAACACAAAACCTAAACCAAACCCAAACCTTAAACCTAACTCTAAACCTGACCTTAACCCTAACCCTACCCTAAATCTACTGTTATCACAAAGACAAACCCTAACACAAAAAATAACACTAACCCTAAAACCTAGCCCAAAACCTAACCTTAACCCTAATTTTATTGGAAAACCTAACCCTAATCCTAATGTTATCACCAATTTTAACCCTAACCCTAAATCTAAACCTAAACTTAACACTAACCCTAACTCTAACCTTGATGTTATAACATATACAAATCCTAACACTAACCCTCATGTTATAATTAATACAAACCCTAACCATAACTGTAACCCTAACCTTAACCCTAACCCTAACCTTAAACCTAATCCTAACCCTAACCCTAAACCTAATCTAATGTTACCAGAAAACCTAACCCTAACCCTAGTGTTATGACATACACAAACCCTAATACTAAACCTAACACTAATCCTAACCATAACCCTGAATTTAAACCTAAAGATAACCCTAAGCCTAACCCTAACCATAATTTTATCACAAACACAAATCCTAACCCGAGCTCTAATCCAAACCATAAAACCAACCCTAACCCTAACCCTAAAACTAAACCTAACACTAACCCTAATCCTAATCCTAACCCTAAACCTAACCCTAACCATACTCCTAATGTTATCACATACACCAAGCTTATAACAAAACCTAAGGCTAACCCTAACCCGAAACCTAACCTTAATTCTAATCATAAAACTAACCCTTTTAACAGAAACAATAACCCTAACCCTAATGTTATCACAGTCAGAAACCCTAACCCTAAACCTAACCCTAATGTTAACAGAAATCCTAAACCTAATCCAAAACCTAATATTATCACATACACAAACCCTAACTAACCGTAACCCTAGCACTAACACTAACCCTATCCCTAAACTTAACCCTAATGTTATCACAAATACAATCCCTAACACTAACACTGAAGCTAATCCTAACCATAACCCTAACCGTAAGGTTATCATATACACAAAAACTAACCCTAACACTAAAGTAATAACAAACCCTAACCCTAAACCTAACCCTAACCCTAACACTAATCCTAATTCTAATCCTAATCCTAATGCTAATCCTAATCCTAACACCTAAACATAACCCTAACTGTACTCCTAATGTTATCACATACACCAACCTTAAACCAAACTCTAAACCTAACCCTAACCCCAAATCTAACGCTAATTCTAACCCTAACTCTAACCCTTTTAAGAGAAACCCTAACATTAATCCTAATGTTATCACAAACAATCCTACACCTAACCCTAAACCCAAACCTAACCATAACACTAATTTTATCAGAAACCCTAACACTAATGTTATTACAAAAAAATACCCTAACCCTAACCCTAACCCTAAGTCTAATGTTATTCAAACACAAACCCTAATCCTAAACAAAATCTTATCACATAAACAAACCTTATACCCTAACCCTATACCCTAACCCTACACCCTACTCTAATGTTATCATAAAAACAAACCCTAATAGTAAACATAAATGTAATCCTTACCCTAACACAAACACTAAGACTAATCCTAACCCTAAACCTAACCTGAATTTTATCAGAAACCCTAACCCTAACCCTAAACCCAACCCGAATTTTAGCAAAAACCCTAACACTAACCCTAATGCAAAGCCTAACCCTAACTCTAACCATAATATTATCACAAAACCAAAACTTAATCGTAACCGTAAATATAAACATAATCTAATAAAAAACCCTAACACTTACCTTAAACCTAACCCTAACACTAACCCTAACCCAAACACTAAACCTAACCCTAATTTTTTCAGAAACCCCAAGCCTAACCCTAACCCAAATGTTATCACAAATCCTAACACTCAACCTAACCCTAACCCTAACCGTAAACCTAACAGTAAACCTAACCGTAAACCTAACCCTAACACTAATGTTATCAAACACAAATTCTAACCCTAACCTTAACCATAACAGTAACCCTAATCCTAACCTAAACCTAACCTTACCCTGACCCTAAACTTAACCCTAAATCTAAGCCTAGTGTTAAACACAAACCAAACCCTAACTCTAAACCTAACATTAAACCCAAACTTAACCCTAACACTAATGTTATCACAAACACAAACCCTAACCCTAACCCTAACCGTAACCATAACCCTAACCCTTACACTAACCAAAAACTAACACTAATTTTATCAGAATCCCTAAGCCTAACCCTAACACAAATGTTATCACAAATCCTAACACTAAACTTAACGCTAACATTAACCGTAACCCTAACCCTAACAAAACCTTAACACTAAACCTAAACCTAAACCTAAAGTTTTCACACACACAAACCCTAGGCCGAACCCTAAGTCCAACACTAACCCTAACGGTAACCCTAACCCTAAACTTAAATTTAACCCTAACCCTAGTCCTAAAATTAACACTAACCCTAAAGCTAACCATCAACCTAAAGCTAACCCTAATATTATCATAAACCTTAATATTAAAACTAACCTTAACCCTAACCCTAACCCTAACCCTAACCCTAACCCTAACCCTAACCTTAACCTTAACCCTAACCCTAACCATAACCCTAACCCTAAACCTAACCCTAACACTAACCCGATTCCTAACCCTAAAAGTAACACTAAACCTATCATTAACACTAACCCTAACCCTAAATGTAACCCTAAACCTAACATTAACCCTAACATTAACCCTAACATTAACCCTAACATTAAGCCTAAGCCTAAGCCTAACCCTAACCCTAACCCTAACCCTATGTCCTGGTTCAGCTAGGATAGGGTTAAGTTTCACCAGCACAGAAGGGGAAGGGATCTACAGCCGGGTTGTTCATACCATGCTGATGTCAGGTCTGGCCCAGCAGCATGGGAATTTTTCCTTTATTGCTTTTGTTACAGGGAGCACACGAGCAAGCTGTCTGTATCCATTGCAGTATTTCTCTGTACATCTTTTGTTTGCTGTAATTACTGTTTATTGTTGTTATCATTGCTACTGTTGTGGTTCAGATTGCTTTATACACTGTTGTATTAAATTTCTTCATATTTTGACCAGGGGTTTGTGCCCTACTTGTGTCCAAGGGTGGGGGAGGGACAAAGGCAACATGGTCTCCAGTCCTGGCAGGGCTTAAATCTACCACAACCTAAACCTAACCCTAACCGTAATGTTATTGCAAACACAAAACCTAATCCAAATCCTAACCCTAACACTAACCTTAACACTAAAACTAACCCTAATCCTAACCCTTACCCTAACAATAAACCTAAACCTAACCCTGACCCTAAACCTAACCATAAACCTAATCCTAACCCTAAATCTAAAGATATCACAAACAAAAACTCTAACCCTAACCCTAACCATAAAACTAACCCTAACACTAACACTAAACCTAACCCTAATTTTATTAAAAACCCTAACCCTAAACCTAACCCCAATGCTATCACAAACACATATACTAACCCTAACAATAACTCTAACCCTAACCTAAACCTAACCTTACCCTGACCTTAACGCTAACTCTAAACCTAGTGTTCTCACAAACACAAACCCTAACCCTAAACCTAACCCTACCACTAACCCTAAACCTAACCCTTGTGAGAGATGAGAAACCAGGCCTGTGAGAAACAAAGATAAACAACCTGATAAAGCAAAAGTTGAGGCTGATTGAAGAAATGCCTCAAACACTCGCAAGACAAAACCATGAGTCACAGGGTGCATGCTGTGGAGGCCGAAGCTGATAACGCTGCCCGATGTAGCTGGGGGAGAGAGCCCTGTGGAGACAGGACGGCTCTGCCCTGGAGCACCTGGGCAAATTTCAAGGCCCATGTGTCTGATGAATGAACTTTGCTTCATTTTCCACGAAATGCATATTAAAGTTGACACCCCTCAATATGCTAACGAGGGCTGTCATGATCATGCTGATTACATCATCCCATGAAAATCCTTACCCTGTACATGGGATACGTAGCTATATGGGTTCACCTAGGGGTTAGACCCAAGGAAAGTGGGTATAAAATCAAAGAGGGGAAGAAAGGGCTCTCTCTCTCTCTCTCTCTCTCTCTCTCCCCC
>NW_020799143.1:4502106-4542790 GCF_003259725.1 Athene cunicularia | reverse complement strand
CCCCGGCCGTCTGGAGAGAGCAGTGAAACGAAGAAGACGGATGCCAGCAAAGAAGATGGCTCCTCCTGGAACCCTCGTCGTCGGGATCAGCGCAGGAACCCAGACCGGTGATCTGTACTTCCCCATTCGCTCTATCTCCCTCTTTTCCTTTTTCTATTAAGAAATGCAGGGCATATTATATTGCTCGCCACAACTTGCTATGTACTTAGCCAATTATCATGTGTTCAATTAGTACATTGTATGGAGTTAATAAATGCTTGAACTTGGAGACTTGTCCGCTCCAATTGGGGATTTGCTAATCTGAGCCATTGTCTCACTTGTCTGAGCGGGATGTTACAACTCTAACATTAATGTTATCATAAACACAAATCCTAAACCAAACTGTAACCCTAACCCTAAATCTAAAACTAACACTAAACCTAACCCTAATTTTATCAGAAAACCTAAGTCTAACCCTAACACAAATGTTATCACAAATCCTAACACTAAATTTAACGCTAAAACTAACATTAATTCTAACCCTAACCCTAATCCTAACCATAACCCTAACACTAATCATAACCCTAAACCTAACACTAACCCTAACCCCTAACCCTAACCCTAACCCTTAACACTAACCCTAATTCTAACGCTAACCCTTAACACTAACGCTAACCCTAACCGTATCCCTAACCCTAACACTCACTCTAAACCAAACACTAAACCTAACCCTAAACCTAAATCTAACCCTAAGTATAAAGCTCACCATAAACCTAATATTATCACATACACAAACCCTAATCCTAATCCTAAACCTAAACCCAAATTTAACAATAACCATAACCCTAACCCAAACCCTAAAATTATCACACACACAAACCCTAACCCTAACTCTAAATCTAACCCTAAACCTAACCCTAACATAACTCTAACCCTAAACATAACCCTAACTCTGACCTTATATCTAAGACTAACCCTCACCCTAATGTTATTACAAATACAAAACCTAACCTACATCCTAATATTAAACTTAACCCTAACCCTAATTTTAAACCCAACCCTAACCATAACCCTCTACTTTATGTTATCACAAACTCAAACCCTAACCCTAATCTGAACCGTAAAGGTAATCCTAAATTTAACCCTAATGTTCAACATCCACAAACACTAACCCTAACCTTAAACCTAATCCTAATGCTGAAACAAACACAAACCCTAACCCTAATCCTAACCCTAATGCTAAACCTAACTCTAACACTAACCTTAATGCTATCACAAACACAAACCCTAACCCTAAACCAAACCGTAAACTTAATCCTAAATATAAACCTAATGTTCACATACACAAACCCCAAACCTAAGCCTAAACCTAATGTTGAAATAAACAGAAACCCTAACCCTAAACCAAACCCTAATGCTATCACAATCAAAAATCCTAAATCTAATGCTAAATCTAACAATAAACCTAACCCTAAGATAAACCTGACCTTACCCTGACCATAAACTTAACCCTAACTATAAACCTATTGTTATCACAAATGCAAAAGCTAAACCTAGACCGAACATTAACCCTAAACCTAACACTAATACGGTTAATAAAAAAAAAAAACAAAACAACAAAACAGATAATAACCCTAACCCTAACCCTAAACCTAAACGTAACCCTAAGCCTAACACTAACCCTAACCCTAATCCTAAACGTAACCATAAACCTAACATTAACCCTCACCCTAACCCTAATACTAACCCTAAAGCTAATGTTACTACAAACACAAAACCTTACCCAAGTCCTAAACCTAACAATAACCCTAACACAAAATATAACTGTAAGTATAAACCTAAACCTAATGTTATCACTAACCCTAGCCCTAACCCTAAATTTAAACCTAAACATAACTATAATCCTAACCCATATATTATCACAAACCCTATCCTAAACCTAACCCTAACCCTAATACTAACCCTAATCTTAGCAGAAAACCTGAGCCTAACCCCAAGACAAATATTATCACCAATACTAACACTAAACTTAACGCTGAACCTAACCCTAACTCTAACCGTAACAGAACTCTAACCCTAACCCTAAGCCTAACCCTAACCATAACCATAACCTTAACTCTAACCCTAACACTAACCCTAACACCTAAGCCTAACCCTAACACTAAAACTAATCCTAAACCTAAACCTAACCCTAAAACCAACCCTAAATCTAACCCTAATCCTAACCTAACCCTAAACCTAAACCCTAACGCTAATGTCACCCTAACCCTAACCCTAACCATAACACTAACCCTAACACTAACCCCTAACCCTAACCATAACACTAACCCTAAACCAAACACTAAACCTAACCCTAAACCTAAATCTAACCCTAAGTATAAAGCTCACCATAAACCTAATATTATCACATACACAAACCCTAACACTAATCCTAACCCTAAACCCAAACTTAACAATAACCATAACCCTAACCCGAACCCTAAAATTATCACACACACAAACCCTAACCGTAAATCTAACCCTAAATTTAACCCTAACATAACCCTAACCCTAAACATAACCCTAATCCTGACCTTATATCTAAGACTAACCCTCATCCTAATATTATTACAAACACAAAACCTAATCTACATCCTAATATTAAACCTAACCCTAATTTTAAACTCAACCCTAACCCTAACCCTAAACCCGACCCTAACCCTTCACTTTATGTTATCATAAACTCAAACCCTAACCCTAATGTGAACCGGAAAGCTAATCCTAAATTTAACCCTAATGTTCAACATCCACAAGCACTAAACCTAACCCTAAACCTAACCCTAATCCTGAAACAAACACAAACCCTAACCCTAATGCTAACCCTAACCCTAACACTAAACCTAACCCTAACCTTAATACTATCACAAACACAAACCCTAACCCTAATCTGAACCGTAAATTTAATCCTAGTTTTAAACCTAATGTTCACATACACAAACCCCAAACCTAAGCCTAACCCTAATGTTGAAATAAACAGAAACCATAACCCTAACACTAACACTAAACGCCAATTTTATCAGAAACCCTAACCCTAAACCAAACCAAATGCTATCACAATCAAAAATCCTAAACCTAATGCTAAATCTAACAATAAACCTAACCCTAAACTAAACCTAACCTTACCTTGACCATAAGCTTATCCCTAACTCTAAACCTATTGTTATCACAAAAGAAAACCCTAACCCTAAACCTAACATTAACCCTAAACCTAACACTAACACTAATGTTAATACAAACACAAATCATAACCCTAACCCTACCCTAAACCTAACCCTAACTCTAAGCCTAACCCTAAGCCTAACACTAACCTTAAATATAACCCTAAGCCTAACATTAACCCTAACCCTAATATTAACCCTAAAGCTAATGTTACTATAAACACAAAACCTAACCCAAATCCTAACCCTAACACTAAACCTAACTGTAAGCATAAACCTAAACGTAAAGTTATCACTAACCCTAACCCTAAATTTAAACCTTGGTGGCTCGAGGTCTCATGGGCCCACCGGGCTATGAACAGTTCCCCTTTGCACTGCCAGTCGAAGTCCACCTAAGCCACTCTAATCTTAGCAGCTTGGTCTGCCTGCTGGTTGTGTCGATGTTCTTGGGTACATGGACATCCACATGGCGCACCTGCACAACAGGGTTTTCCACATGGGCTGCAATATCCTGCCACACTTCAGCGGCCCAGATGGTTTTACCCTTATATTGCCAGTTGCTCTGTATCCATTGCTGCAGCCATTTCCACAGGGTATTCGCCACTGCCCATGAGTTGTTGTAGAGGTAGAGCCTCAGCCACTTTTCCCGCTCAGCGATATCCAAAGCAAGCAGGATGGCTTTCACCTCTGTGAAATGGCTCGATTCCCCCTGTCCCTCAGCAGCTTCAGTGACCTGTCATGTGGGACTCCATACAGCAGCCTTCCATCGTCGATATTTTCCCACAATGCGACAAGACCCATCAGTGAACAGGTCATATTGCTTCTCCTCATCCGGCAGCTCGTTATATGGTGGGGCCTCCTTAGCACGTGTCACCTCCTGTTCTGGTGACATCCAGCAATCTTTGCTCTCTGGACAGTTTGTGATCACCTCTAGTACCCCTGGGCGGCTGGGGTTCCCCATTCGAGCCCGTTGTGTTATCAATGCAACCCATTTACTCCACGTGGCATCTGTTGCATGATGTATGGAGGAGGCCTTGGGTCTCCCCAGGTGCTCTCTGCCAGAGGCTCCAGGTAGGGCCATTCTCCCCGGCTGTGGTGTAGAGCATGTTCTTAACCTCCTGCCCTTCTTAACCCCCGAGGGCTACTGCTTGGGCAATCTCCCGCTTAATTTGTTCAGAGGATTGTTGTTGCTCAGGGCCCCATTCAAAATCATTCTTCTTATGGGTTACGTGGTAGAGAGGGCTCTGCATTTGTTCAGGAGTGAAATTCCAAAGAGTTGGAGGTGACCACTGACTCAGGGATTTGCCTATCTTTTCCCACACCCCTTGCCACTCACTATATTTTGACCTCAGGGCAGGTTTCCACATACTGCTATTGTTAGAGAAATGCCACATGGCCAAAACCAAAATCAGGCAGACATTCAGAAAGCATTGTACTACAATCACACTGGCCTGCATGCTCTAAGGATAGTCGAAACTCCCAAAAACTGAGAGGATCTCTTCCCCTGGCTCACCTATAGAGGTGGTGAGACCCCTAACAAAAGCCCAGCCAGCAAACAGGTACCAGCCCGCCCCCACAAACAGTGATACAAAGACATTATAAGCAGTCAATAGCCAGTAGAGCAAAAAGAGACCCTTTACACGTTTTCTACTGACAACAAACATCAGCACTGGGATCATACACTGGATCCAGCCCCACCATACAAGCAAGTGGGCCAGCATTGCAAGCATTTTCTTATCAAACAGTATGAATACAAGCAGAAAAAACTGTACCCAACAGACTGCTCCAACACATTCTGGTCAGGGTCTATCCCTTTTTGAACCTTATTTCAATTCTCTTGTGCCCCATGTTGGTGCTCCAAAAAAGGTTCTGCTGGTTTGGGCCCTGCAGGGACCTGAGCCCACATTGCCCTTGTCCCTCCCCCACCCTCGGAGCGAGTAGGGCACAGACCTCAGGCTTAAAATAAGGAGAAATTTAATACAGCAATAAACAATCTGAACAATAATAACAACTAATAATAACAATAAATGGTAATAACAGTAAACAAGGCAAAAGATATACGGAGAAATACTGAAGACAGCCAGCCCACTGGGAGAAACTTAACACTATCCTAGCTGAACCAGGACAAATCCTAACTCTAAACCTAAACCTAAGCCTAAGCATATATGTAAACCGAACCCTAAACCTAATGCTAAACCTAACCCTAACAATAAAACTAATGTTATAACAAATACAACATCTAACCCTAACACTAATCTTAACATTAGCCCTAGCCCTAAACTTAACCCCAGTTTTATCAGAAACCCTAACCCTAATTTTTCAAACCCTAAACCTAACACTAAACCAAATGTTATCAAAAAACCTAACCCTAACCCTAAACCTAACTCTAATGTTAATATAAAAACAAAACCTAACCCTACCCCTAAACATAAACTGAACTCTAATTTTATCAGTACCGTTAAGCTTCAGCCTAATGCAAATGTTATCACAAAACATAACACTAAATCATAAACCTAAACCTAACACTAACCCTAACCCTAACACTAAACCTAACCCTAATGTTGTTACAAACACAAAACTTAATCCAAATCCTAAACCTAACACTAAACCTAACCCTAAACCTAATGTTAAAAATAACCCTAAATGTAAAGTTATCACTAACCCTAACCATAACCCTAAACCTGATCATAACCCTAAGATTATCAAAAACACAAACCCTAAACCTAACCCTAACCGTAATGTTATCACAAACAGAAACCCTAACTCTAACCCTAAACCAAACCCTAACCCTAAACCTAATCCTAAAACTACCCTAACACCAACCGTAAGACTAATATTATCACAAACACAAACCCTAACCCTAAACAGAAACCTAAATCTAACACTAAAAGTAACTCTAACCCTAAACCTAACTCTGACCCTAACCCTAATTCTAAACCTAATCCTAAACTAACCATAAGCCTAATATTATCACAAACACAAACCGTAAACCTAAACCTAAACTTAACCTTAACCAGAAACCTAAACCTAATTCTAAAACTAATGCTAATCCTAAACCTAACCCTAACCCTAATGTCACAGACACAAAACCTAACACTAAACCTAACCCTAAACGTAAACCTTGCCCAAACCCTAACCTTAACCCTAAACCTCGTTATCACAAATCCTAACCCTAAACCTAATCCTAACACTAATATTATCACAAACACAAAACCTAACCCTAACCCTAAACCTAACTCTCACCCTAACACTAACCCTAAGCCTAACACTAACCCTAAACATAATCTTAACGCTAACCCTAACCCTAATATTATTTCAAACACAAAATCTAACCTATATCCTAACACTAACACTAACCCTAACCCTAAACGTAACCCTAACCCTAAACCTAAACCTCATGTTATCACTAACTCTACCCCTAACCCTAACCCTAATGTTATCACAAACACAAAACCTAACCTAAATCCTAACCCTAAACCTAAACTTAACCCTGATGTTATCACAAACCCTAACATTAACTCGAACATTAACCCTAACCATTAACCTAAACCTAATTCTAAACCTAACCCTAATCCTAATGCTAAACCTAAACCTAATTTTATCAGAAACCTTAACCCTAACCCTAACTCTAATGTTATCACATACACAAACCCTAAACCTAACCGCAAACCTAATGCTAACCTTAACCCTAAACCTAAAGCAATATTATCACAAATGCTAACTCTAAACTTAAACATAACTCTAAGACTAACACTAATATTATCAGAAAAATTAACCATCACCCTGATGTTATCAGAAACAGAAATCCTAAATCTAAATCTAAATCTAAGCCTGAGCCTATGCCTAACCCTAACCCTAAACACTAATGTGATAACAAACCCTAACCCTAACCCTAACCCTAACTCTAAGCCTATTCCTAATATTATCACAAATAGAAACCCTACCCAAAACCTAACTGTAACCCTAACCCTAACTCTAACACTAATGTTATCACATACACAAATCCTAACCCTAATCCTAACCCTAACCCTAAACCTAATGTTATAACAAACACAAACCCTAAACCTAACCCTAAACCCTAACCCTAATTTTATCAGAAACCCTAACCATAACCCTAACGTTATAAAACCCACAAAACTTATGCCTAACCCTAACCATAACCCTAACCCTAACTCTTACCTTAACCCTAACCCTATATTTATCACAAACCCTAACCTAACCCTAACACTAAACCTAAAGCTAATGCTAACCCTAACCCTAATCCTAAACCTAATGTTATCACAAACACTAATCCTAACCCTAATACTAAACCTAATTCTAATGTTATCACAAGCACAAAACCTAACCCTGACCCTAACCCCAACAAAAACACTAACCCTAACCATAATCCTAGTTATCACAAACTCAAAACCTAAACCTAACTCTTACCCTAACCCTAAACCTAGCCGTAACACTAACCCTAATTTTATCAGAAACCCTAACCCTAACCCAAATGTTATCACAAACTCAAACTCTAAACCTAATCCTAACCCTAACTCTAGCCGTGACCCTAAACCTAATGCTAACCCTAACCCTAGCCCTAATGCTAGCCCTAATATTATCACACACACAAATCCTAACTGTATCCCTAACTCTAAACCTAAGCCTAATTTTATCACAAACACAAAACCCAAACTCTAACCTTAACACTAATTCTATCCCTAAAACCAGCCCTAAAAGGAACCCTAAACTTAATATTATTACAAACACAAACACTAAACCTAATGCTAACCCTAACCCTAACCCTAACCCTAAACCTAAGCCCAAGCCTATGCCTAACCTTAAACCTAACCCTAACACTAAACCTAACCCTATCCCTAAACCTAATGTTATAACAAACAAAAAGTCTGACCCTAACCCTAACACTACCACTAACTCTAATGCTAACCCTAAATGTAGGGTTTAGGGTTAGGGATAGGTTTAGGGTTAGGGTTAAGGTTTGTCTTTCTAATAACTTTTGGGTTTGGATTAGTGTATGGGTTTCTGATAAAATTAGGGTTGTTTAGTGCTAGGATTAGCATTAGGTTTAGGGTTAGGGTTAGGCTTAGGGTTAGGGTTAAGGTTAGGATTATGATTATGGTTAGGATTTCTGATAACATTAGGTTTAATATTTGGGTTAGGCTTATGGTTAGGGTTAGGTTTAGGCTAGGATTCATTTTAGGTTCGCAGTTAGGGTTAGTTTTAGGTTTAAGTTTAGGGTTAGGGTTAGGCTTCGGGTTAGGGTTAGTTTTTGTGATTGTGATAACAGCATTAGGGTTAAGATTAGGTTTAAGGTTAGATGTCGACGGTTAGAGCCCAGGTATCAAGAACACACACCAATAGGGTTAGCAAGCTTGATCCAATTTTACTAACTACGCATTGTCTTTTATACTTTTACAGGTTGATCACGCACTTACAAACAATTTGTAATTGGTTCTACAATACGGTCCATATGACATAGCTCATATTCTATTGGTACAATGTAAGCACTACACGTGAAGGAACACCATCCTCGGTCCTCCTACTTGCGTTTTCAACATCCTTCTTACCTCTTGTTTGTTCTATTTCACAATTGCTGACGCTGCTTATACAGCTTTCAAGGGTACTTCAAGGAGACTGCCTACCAGCAATTCTCTTAAGCGGTGACAAGCCAGGAGGGATTGTCCATTTCATTTGTCTAGGACCATGTGTCCATGATCTTCTAAAAACTTCTCCACACATCCCTCTTTTTCTTTTTGGACAATCATAACTTGGTTTGTCACTTTAACAATTCAGCATTTGATACATGATATACTGATGCTTAATATAAGTAATACTATTACAATATAAAGGCAAAAGCGAACTATTCTTGAAATAAGGTTCTTAACTGATAAGGAAGGTTCAATTTCTGAAAAAGGGCTTGAAACCAATTATCAAATCCTGACTGATGTTGTTGTATATGCATAATATTCTGTTTCATTAGGCTAAGTGCATTATGAATAGATTCGGAATTATCAGATAAATTCATGCAACTCATACCTTCAAAATCCTCACAATCATGTCCTTGTGCTAAAAGTAAGAAATCAATTGCTGCTCAATTTTGTAATACTGCATGTCTAACACTATCTACTTCATTCAACAATGTTGAAATTATATCTGAGGTTAAGTTAAATTGTTTCACACTCCAGCAAGCTAGTTTTTCTAAGTTTACAAAATCATTAGCAGAAGCAATGCTGGGTGCCAACAAGGAAGCAAAAAAAATTTCTGTTCTGGTCATTAATCATCCTTACAGTCATGAGGTATGTGTAAAGATCATTCCTGCTTTTTACTTTGTGTGAGTTCATGTTGGCTGGGGGCAAACAATGTAAGTTTCCATATATAACAAGGTCCTCCAAAGGAATATCCTGGGATGCCTCCCCAAGCTCGATCTCCACAAATCAAAAAATACCCTTTGGGTAACATTTTAGCACTACCATTATTCCATATTCCTTTTTTCTGGTAATCGAGTACCTAAAAACCAGTCACTTCCATTACAATAAGTTATAAGTAGTTCATGACCGGGCCAGAGAGAAGAAACATCAGTAGCATAGGGCAAACGACTATATGCTAAGCTTGGTTGAAGTCTAGTCGGATTGATGTTTAAGGAGTGTAAATGTTTATCAAATGTTGTAAAAGAGAAACAGCCCCATGGCATTCCTCTTGTACTTTTACTTTCATGAGCTATAAGGGATCCTTTTAATTCTAATTCCTGTATTGGATTTAGGGCACTGGTGTTAAGATTGTTAATTACCTGTCCTTGAAAAAGAGGCCAAGAAATGCTATTGCAGGTCTTTGTGTGATTGTACTTAGTCATAAAGTAACATTTTCACATTTTGAAAAACAGTTTTTATCTGACTATTGTTGGTGACCATACCATATAAATCATCAGGGTCAAAATATGGATATCCAATTAAACATGTTCTAAAAGGGTCAGTAGCAGAAGCAAGACTTAAGCAAAATGAATTCTGTCCGGTTTGATTTGCCCATGTTACCCACATATTTGTTCTTACATCAATTTTTGTTAATACTGCTGTTACTGGTGTCAATATGTTTGCCAAGATCCACATTGCCAAAAGCCACAAGCATGTAGCCATGATTTTTTTGTTTATTACAACAATTGAAAGTGCTTTGGCCCATTTTTGTATGATTGTCTTTCTTCTAAACTTTCTGGTCCCCAATTACTGTCCCAGGCATGATTTGAAGGAATTCCCATATATTGGCGATACTATCTTACAAATGTTTGTTGTCTTACCTAGCTTAAACAGTCATAACATAAAAGAAAGGCTCTACACCATGATACTGGTCTCATGAATTGTTGATTGCACCCACCACAATTCACTATTGCATTGCTTTGGGTGCACATTCACAACAACTACTATCGATGACTCTTTTAGTGTCTTCTCGTACTGCTCCTGCTCCACATGAATCTCCTGAAAGAGTCCACAGGATGATCTCGTCTGCTGGTATTGGCCATGGTGAGAGTTCTAACTGGAGTCTGTGAACAATCTCTCTGAGATGCTCTCAGCATCTTTGGTTGGTTCATTCGTCTTCTGTGGACATGCAGGACGAGTGAACCGACTCAGAACCCAGAGAGGTCCTTCTCCTGTGGAAACACATGTAACCTTTACCATTAAATAAAGCAGGGGCTGGACCTTCCCATTGTCCTGTTCGAGGATTCTTATAATTTAAAAAAACTCAGGTAAAGATTGAGGTCTTCCAGAGTTTATAATAGCATGATGAATAACAACAGGCGGTTCTTCTCTTCCCTCTGTAATACAAAGATAATTTAAGGTAAACAAAACTTTATTTAATCTCTGAATTGGATCCTTTTCTTTGCTACTTTTCTGTCTTTTTAAATAATCTTTTAACATATAATGGGCTCGTTCTATTATAGCTTGCCCAGTCAGTAGGAGAATGACGTATACCGGTAACATGTTTTATATTCCAAATGAGCATAAACTTTTCTACACTCTGACTAACATAGGCTGGTCCATTGTCAGTTTTCATTTGTTCTGGAACACTCATAACTGAAAAACATGCTGTCAAATGTTTTTTAACATGCAATGCCTTTTCTCCCACTTGAGCTGTCGCCCAAATAAACTTTGAAAAAGTATCTATTGACACATGAACATATTTTAATCTTCCAAATTCTGGAATATGGGTTACATCCATCTGCCACAATTCTAAAGCCTACAGGCTTCTAGGATTTATGCCCAGGCCTCGAACAGGCCCATGGTGACTACATTGAGGGCAGGCATGTACTATACCACTTGCCTCTATCTTTGTCAAATTAAACTGTCTTTGCAAAGAGCGAGCATTCTGATGAAAGGTATTGTGACTATTTCTAGCTTGCTCAAATGCATTTAATGGTGGTAAGTGTGTAACTAAACTGACTGCTTGATCTGCTTCTGTGTTCCCTTCTCCTAAGCCTATGTTCCATAAATGACTGTGAATATGAATAATACAATAAGGTTGATTTCTTTGATTAAGGGTGTGTCGTAAATGTTGAAATAGCTGGTTCAACCTATCATTTTTAGTCCTTTTTAACAGTGCATCAGCTATCCTTTGTACAACTCCTACAACATAAAGAGAATCAGAAACAACGTTTAAAGGTTCCTTTTGCCAATTTTGGAAAGCCCAACAAACTGCTTTTAATTCAAGCATCTGCAAACTGTCTTGTCATCCTGTAATATGTTTTTGCCACTCAATATCCTTTTTCCAAACACATACAGCAAGACGAGTTTGTTTGCCAGCATCAGTGAACACAGTTTGTCCAGTAACAGGTGAGGAACGTAAAAATGGTCTTTCAACCCCTTGTTGGCCACGTAACATCTGCCACATCCAACATTTTGTTTTTTTGTTATAAATGGTTCCAGAAAAACCTAGCACAGCTTCTTGTAAAGGCATGGAATGTCACAACATCCATTCTAAGTCTTCTGTATGAATTGGAACACTAATATCTTCTGGTTCTGTTCTGGCAATTTCACACACACAAACTCTACTTTTTCTGATGAGAAGTTCAAGTGCTTCTGATCATGTCTGTACTGAAGTTTTTGGTTGCATATGTAAAAATACCCATTCTAGAATTGCTATCTCTTCTTCCTGCCAACCTTTCTTTTGCAGGTCCCCCTTTTTCTTTTTAACCTATTGTGGTGGATTAAACCCTGCCGGGACCAGAGACCACGTTGCCGTTGTCCCTCCCCCACCCTCAGACACAAGTAGGGCACAAACCCGGGGTTAAAATAAGAAGAAAATTTAATACAACAGTGTAAGAAGCAATCTGAACAACAACAGTAGCAATGATAACAATAAACAGCAATAATAGTGAACAAGACAACAGAGAAATACCGCAATGGTTACAGACAGCTCGCTTGCTCCCCCTGACCAAAGCCACAAAGGAAAAAGTTCCCGCACTCCCGTGCCCACACCTGACATCAGCATAGTATGAATAATCCACCTGGAGATCCCTTCCCTCTCTCTGCTGGGGAAACTTAACCCTATCCTGGTTGAACCAGGACACCTATTGACACAGAACTCTAAAAGGATAAGCTACGATATTTACAATATAAACAGAAATGGCAGTGTTCATAAGGTATCGAGAGCTCCATTGAGAAGCAATTTTTTTTGTGCTATGTTATCTAGGGCTTCTTGTTGTTCTGCTGTACACTTGTGAGGTTCTGCTGATCAGTACCTTGTAACCATGGTAAAAGGGGAGCAATGTCACCATTAGTAATTCCAACAATGTTTTGAACCCACTGAATATCACCTAACAGTTTTTGAGCATTATTTAAGGTTTGGATATTTGTGTGTAGTTGAATCTTTTGTGGCCGTACTTTATCTGTAGTGATCCATCCTAGATATTTCCATGGTGCTGAGTGTTGAACCTTTTTTGGCGCTACAATCATTTTCTTTGTAGCTAACGATTGAATTCTACTTTGAAGAAGTTCATCAGAAATTTCATGTGGATGTGCAAAAAGAATATCATCCATATAATGATATATAAGCATTTCGGGAAACTGGTGACGTAACGGCATTAATGCCCAGAATACATATAACTGACATAAGTAGGTGAGTTCTTCATCCCTTGAGGGAGTACTGTCCACTTGTATCTTTGGCTTGGTGCTTCGCGATTCACAGAAGGCAATGTGAATGCAAAACACTGAGTGTCAGCTTGATGTAAAGGGATAGTGAAAAAACAGACTTTTAGGTCTATTATTAAAAGAGACCAACCAACAGGTAACACTGTAGGGGTAGGGAGTCCGGGTTGTAAAGCACCCATAGCTTGCATTTGCGCATTTACAGCTCATAAGTCATGTTAATAGAGGCCATTTTCCTGACTTTTTTTTGGTATAAAGAAAATAGGGGTATTCCAGGGGCTTACAGAAGGTTCAATGTGTCCTGCAACCAATTGCTCCTGAACAAGCTGTTGAGCGATTTGCAGCTGTTCTTTTGTCATTGGCCATTGATCTACCCACATGGGTGTCTGCGTGAGCCATGTGAGGGGTAAAATGGGTGGATGTTGATCAATGGCCACCATCAAAAAAGCTGCTTCTCTGTAGTTAATACTGCTCCAATTTGTGACAATACATCTCTTCCTATAAGTCCCTGGATACCATCTGGTAATGACATGACATAAGGATGTAGGGTGACTTTGTTGTTCAGGAAAAATAATGGATACTGGAGCAGCACTTAAGATAGGTGCTTTTACACCTCCAACTCCTAAAACCCTTGCAACAGGTTTCTGTACAGGCCAATGATGTGGCCAATACTGATCGTTAATAATAGTAATGTCTGCTCTAGTATCTAGAATAAGTTTGAATACTGGTCATTCCTTTGCTTAAAGTTATTATTTGTTCTGGCCAGCAAGATAATTCTTGGGTAAATAAAATAGTGGGACCAGTGGAACCAAAACCTTTGTCCCCCTTTTTCTTAAACTCATGCTCAAAAAGCAATTTATCAGCATTGGATTGTTGGTTCCAAAGGGCAACAACTTGAGCTATTTTTCTGCCAGCTGGAATAGTAAGAGGTGGAACGAATGTGTATGCCATTACATGAATTATCCCTGTATAATCTGCATCAATTACTCCTGGCAATACTATGAGTCCTTTTATTCCAGCGGAATATCGTCCAATCAACAGGCTGCCTAATCTACCAGTTACATATTCTGGCATAAACAAAGGTCCTTTAGCGGTGGTGGGGATTAGTACAACCTTGTTATCTTTTAGAGTTACATCTATTACTGTTGCCACGTCCACTCCAAGGCTTCCATATGTGACTGGTGTGTGTTGTGAAAGATACCCGTTGTTGGTTGGGCAGGAGGGGGAGCAGTCATTTTTTGTCAATGTGCGCTGTCCCACCACGCTGCGCTTCTTGTTTCCCAAGTGGAAGCATGCAGCATTGGCATGGGTGGGCTTATTACAAATGTGGTACCACACTGTTTTTTGGCAATTTCTTTAAAGATGTCCACCTTCTCTACAGCGAAACCCAGGACCCATATTTTGTACGGATTTTTTCTTTTCAGTCATTCTGTTACTCATTTTGTTAACAGCAGTGACTATTGGCTTTTATTTTTCTGCTTGTAGAACTCCTTTTACGGCAGAAACAATCATAACTGCTTGGGCATTTTGTTCTGCCCTGGAAGCCTGTAATAAGATTTCATCAACAGCGGAACCATTTGGTAAACCTGCTAATATAGTTTTTGTCTGGCCATTTGCATTCTCAAAGGCTAGTAAACAAAACATGTAATCTTTCATCTCATCAGGTAGATCTGCTTGATCTTTTATAGCCTGAGACAGTCGATCAATAAAGGCACTGTATGGTTCTGTAACTCCTTGTCGGATGGCTGCAAATGGAGCTGTTTTTTTCCCTTCAGGAGTCTGTAAAAGAGCTTGGTGAGCTAGCTGTTGTGACATGTGATGAAATATTGGAGGGAAAGTTACTTGCACAGTTGTGGTGGCATATGCGCCTTGACCTGTAAGCATATCCACAGTCACTGCATAAAGTGGATTGTTTTGATCGTGTTGATGTTTATTTAATTCAGTGACAACAAGTTGTTTCCATATTCTTTCCCAAATTAAGTATTGTGAAGGAGTCAATAAAAATGTGGCAACGTTTTGACAATCAGCAGGGGCCATTAAGTCCGCTGTAAATATATATTTTATGATGGTTTTTGCTGCTTCTGATTTTAAACCATAAGTGGTTACTGCCCGTTTTTCTTGCTTGTAAGATTTTCCAATCATGAGGCTCCCATTTCCCGGTTCCTCCCTCAATGATTACAGGGCAAGCTAAAGTCCCAACCGTTTGCCAATGTCCTTCTAAGACAGCATCTCGGATTACGCCAGACCATCTTCGCTGCACAGGATCAGCACTGAGGGTTGTAGTATTATAGGGTGGGGGTCGTTGTACCGCTGAAACTGAGGTTGGTGATTGTTGTGGTGCAGAAGGGAGTGCAGGACCTGTATTGGAGTGCCACCAAGTGGTGGATCTTGAAGAGTGTGCTTTTGTCTCTTTTGTCTCGATACAGGGATGAAATTCCTCCGTTTTTTTCATTAACTGATGTAACAGCTTGTCATTCTCTGTGTCAACTACAACGGGAACTGTTGTAAGCGTATTACAACCAGAGCTGTTAGAAGAGGAGGAAGACTGAGAGTCCGGAAGGGACGGATATAACCGTGGGCGGCAGGTAGAACCGCCCTGCTCCACCCCTTCTTTTTTAATCTCCTCCTTCTGGAGGGTAGCCTCCTGCACTTCCGCCTTATCTTCAGTTGAAACTGAAATTCCACTATTTATACATTCCCCTTCTGCGCGAGCAGCAACCTCAGCCGCAGAGGCAGCAACCGAACCTGATATTCCATGGACAGGCAGTTTAGCGACATCAACACCAAAAAACTTTGCCACCCGTCATGAAGTGGTTGTTTTAATTAACTCCATTTTATCAGGTTGCAGCGTTTCTATTGCTGCTGCGGCAACTTTTCGTCCAGCTTTCATCTCTTGCAAAGCATTAATCACCTCCCGCCACACCGGTCCAAGTTTCTTTGCTCTTTTTCCTGCTTTTCCACCCTCTATGGTAAAGTTCCACAGTAAATCCCGTATCCGTTCAGAGGGGATAAATAACATAGAGGCACTGAGACAATGTTGCTGCTCCTGCTACCATTGCACCAAGTCTTTTAACTTGGACTGGCTCACGTCGCTGTCTCTCTTCAAGAGTATACTTGCGAGGAGCCGTATCGCTGCTTCCATTTCATGAGAGATAGCAGCTTACCTTCGCAGAGGACAGCCTGCAGAACCGTCTCCTACTACAGAAGTGACTCGGTGCGCCAGCTTCTGTGTTTCTCTGCACCACTTCTATCCGAAGTTCTCATTTCACCGTCGCACCTCGGTCGATGTGTCGAGAAAATCTGGTCCCTGTTCGGGCGCCACCTGTCGACGGTTAGAGCCCAGGTATCAAGAACACACACCAATAGGGTTAGCAAGCTTGATCCAATTTTACTAACTACGCATTGTCTTTCATACTTTTACAGGTTGATCACGCACTTAAAACAATTTGTAATTGGTTCTACAATACGGTCCATATGACATAGCTCATATTCTATTGGTACAATGTAAGCACTACACGTGAAGGAACACCATCCTCGGTCCTCCTACTTGCGTTTTCAACATCCTTCTTACCTCTTGTTTGTTCTATTTCACAATTGCTGACGCTGCTTATACAGCTTTCAAGGGTACTTCAAGGAGACTGCCTACCAGCAATTCTCTTAAGCGGTGACAAGCCAGGAGGGATTGTCCATTTCATTTGTCTAGGACCATGTGTCCATGATCTTCTAAAAACTTCTCCCCAGTTAGACTTCGTGTTTGTGATACATTTGTGTTAGGGTTAGGGTTTCTGATAAAATTAGGGTTAGGGTTAGGTATAGGGTTAGGATTAGGATTAGATAAATTGTTAGGTTTAGTTTTATGGTTAGGGTTAGCTTTACGGTTAGGATTAGGATTAGGGTTAGGGTTAGGTTTTGTCTTTTTTATAACATGTTTAGGGTTTGGGTTAGGGTTAGTGTTTGTGTATGTTATTACATTTAGGGTTAGGGTTAGGGTTAGGGTTAGGATTAGGATTAGGATTAGGGTTAGGGTTAAATTTAGGGTTTGTTTTTGTGATAAAATTTGTTTTAGGGTTAAGATTTCTGATAAAATTAGATTTAGGGTTAGCTTTAGGTTTAGGTTCAGAATTAGGGTTACGTTTAGGATTTGTGATTGTTATTAGTGTTAGGGTTAGGTTTAGGGTTAGGGTTAGTGTGTTAACATTAGGTTTAAATTTATGGTGAGGTTTAGATTTAGGTTTAGGGTAAGTGTGAGGGTTATGGTTAGGTTTTGTGTATGTGATAACATTAGGATTATGTTTGGGGTTAGATTTTCTAATATTAAGGTTAGGGTTAGGCTTACTTTTAAGGTTACAGTTAGGGTTAGGGTTAGGGTTTCTGATAATATTAGGATTAGGGTAAAGATTAGGGTTAGGGTTAGTCAGGGTTAGGGGTTTTTTTTGTGAAAACATTAGGGTTAGGGTTAGCATTAGTGTTTCTGATAAAATTACAGTTAGGTTCAGAGTAAGGTTAAGGGTTAGGTTTAGATTAGGGTTAGGGTTGCAGCTAGGTTTAGGTCTTGGGTTATGTTTTCTGTTTGTGATAACATTAAGGATAGGGTTAGGTTTAGGATTAGGGCTAGAGTTATGTTTAGGTTAAGGTTTACGGTTAGGTTTAGGGTTAGGGTTGGGTCTTCTGTTTGTGATAACATTAGGGTTAGGGTTAGGATTAAGTTTAGCTTTAGGGTTAGGGTTAGGATTAGGTTTAGGGTTAGGTTTAGTGTTAGTGTTAGGGTTTGTGTTTGTGATAAAATTAGGGTTATGGTTTATGGTTTGTGTTTGTGGTAGTATTTGGTTATCGTTAGGTTTTCTGATAAAATTAGTGTTAGGGTTAGGATTAGGGTTAATGTGAGAGTTAGGGTGAGGTTTAGGTTTAGTGATAACATTAGTGTTAGGGTAAGGGTTAGGGTTAGGATTGGTGTTAAGATTAGGTTTAGGATTCGTGTTAATTTTCGTTTCAGGTTTAGGGTTAGATTTAGGGTTAGGGTCAGGGTTACATTTAGGGTTAGGGTTAGGTTTAGGGATAGGTTTAGGGTTTGTGATAACATTAGGTTTAGGTTTATCATAAATTTATGTTTGGGTTAAGGGAAGGGTTAGGGTTAATGTTAGGTTTTGTGTATGTGATAACACTAGGCTTAAATTTAAAGTTAGGTTTTCTAATAACAGATTTAGTGTTAGGGTTGGGTTTTTGTTATGTTTAGGTGTAGGGTTAGGTTTAGGGTTAGGGTTAGGTTTAGGTTCAGGGTTCAGATTTGTGTGTTATAGCATTAGTGTTTAAGGTTAGGGTTATTTTTTGGGGTGAGGTTTAGTATTAATATTAGGGTTAGAATTAGGTTTAGGGTTAGGATTAGGTTACATGTTTGTGATAAATTAGGTTTACAGATAGGGTTAGGGTTTCACATAAAAGTAGGTTTAGGTTTAGGTTTAGGGTTTGGGTTAGGTTTAGGTTTAGGTTTATGGTTAGGATTAGGGTTATATCTTGTCTTTGTGATAACATTTGTGTGAGGGTTAGGATTGATAAAATTAAGGTTAGGGTTAGGGTTAAATTTTGTGTTTGTGGTAACAAACTTTACAGTTAGAGTTAGGGTTTCTTATAAAATTAGGGTCAGTTTAGGCTTTAGATTTAGGGTTAGGGTTGGGGTTTTTTACGTGAACGCATTTAGATTAGAGTTAGGGCTAGGGTTAGGTTTAGTGTAAGTATTAGTGTTAGGGTTTGTGTATGTGATAATTTTTTTTAGTGTTAGGATTAGAGTTAGGGTTAGTATTTGTTTATGTGATAGCATTGGGGTTAGTGTTATGGTTAGGATTATGGTTAGGGTTAGGGTTAGAGTTAGGGTTAGGGTTAGGGTAAGGATTAGGTTTTGTGAAAACATTGGGGTTACTGTTAGAGTTAGGGTTAGTGTTAGGCTTAGGGATAGTGTTTAGGGCTTGTGTTTGTGATAATATTAGGATTAAGGTTAGGTTTAGGTTAGATTTAGGGTTAGCATTAGTGTTTGTGATAACATTAGGGTTAGGTTTAGGGTTAGGGTTAGGTTTAGGGTTAGGTCTATGGTTAAGATTAGGGATGGGGTTTATGGTTTTGATATAATTTGGGTTAGGGTTAGTATTATGTTTTCTGATAAAATTTGTGTTAGGTTAGGGTCAGAGTTAGTGTTATGTTTAGGGTTTGAGTTTGTGATAACATTAGGGTTAGGATTAGGGTTAGGGTTAGGATTTTAGATAAAATTAATATTAGGTTTAAGGTTCAGGCTATGGTTCGGGTTAGGATTAGTTTTAGGGTTAGGTTTAGGGTTAGGGATAGTGTTAGGGATTTTGTTTATGATACCTTAGTTTTAGGGTTGGGGTAGCGTTAGGGATAGCGTTAGCGTTAGGTTTTGTGTTTGTGATAACATTAGGGTTGGCTTTAGGTTTAAGAGTTAGTTTTAGGGTTAGGGTTAGTGTTTGTTATAAAATTATATTTAGTGTTTGTGTTAGGGTTAGGATTTGTGTATGTGATAACATTAGGGTTAGGTTTTGGGTTAGGGTTATGCTTAGCGTTTGTGTTTGTTATTTCATTAGGTTTAGGTTTTGGGTTCAAATTTGTGTTTGAGTAACATTAGGGTTAGCGTTTGGTTCAGGGTTAGGGTTAGGATTAGGGTTAAATTTATTTTTAGGGTTCAGGTTAGGGTTTGTGTATGTTATAAAATCAGGGTTAGGTTTAGGGTTTGTGTAATATGTTTAGGTATATGTGGAATGGCTGGGAAACAGCGGACATGTTATGAGCGATCCAGACTGAGTGGCACCACTGTAATCAGGCTGTATCTGTTGTGAAGAACACCTGCAAGGTCAAGGGGCTGAGAAACTTCGTGAGTTGCAAAAAGAAAGCTGGAATGTGGAAAACAAGATGTTTGCCTAGCAGAAGAACTGCGCATGGACACCACACTGGGACCAATCACAGAGGACATAAGGGTGCGTGGACAAGTAGTTTTAGCCTATTAGCAATCAAGTAGCTGCGTGTGTGATTTATGGTAGTCTATAAATTGCTGTGTATCCTTTAATTAAGTTGCATTAACTTGATCACATTGATCGTATAAGTTGTGTCTGGAACTTCCGTGCCAGCAGGTATAGGGTTAGGTTTAGGTTTAGGGTTTAGGTTTGTGTTTGTGATAACCTCTGTGTTAGGGTTAGGGTTTCTGATAAAACTAGGTTTAGGATTAGGGTTAGAGGTAGGTTTAGCGATAGGTTTAGGGTTAAGGTTAGGGTTAGGTTTTGTGTATGTGATAACATTTAGGTTAGGGTTAGGGTTTGTGTTTGTGTTTGAATAACATTAAGGTTAGGTTAGGGTTAGGGTTGGGTTAGGGTTAGGGTTGTGTTTGTGATAACATTTCGTTTAGGGTTAGGGTTAGGTCTAGGTTTAGGGTTTGTGTTTGTGATAAATTGAGGTTTAGGTTTAGGGTTAATGCTAGGGTTTAGGTTTTTGTTTGTGATAACATTAGGTTTAGGGTTAGGTTTTCTGATAAAATTAGGGTTCAGTTTAGGATTAGGGTTTCTTTTAGTTACAACATTATCGTTAGGGTTAGGGTTAGGGATTGTGTGTGTGATAACATTAGGGTTAGGGTTAGGGTTACTTTTAGGATTAGGATTAGGGTTTATGTTTGTGATAACATTAGGTTTATTTTAGGGTTAGGGTCAGGGTTAGAGTTAGGGTTAGTGTTATGGTTTGTCCATGTGATAATTTTAGGTTTATGTTTAGTGGTAGTGTTTATGATAACATTAGGATTAGGTTTAGCGTTAATTTTTCTGATAACTTTATGTTTAGTGTCAGGTTTAGCATTAGGGCTAGGGCTAGGATTAGGGTTAGTGTATGGGTTACATTTTCTGATAACATTAGATTTAGGGTTAAGGTTAGGGTTAGAGTTAGGGTTAGGTTTAGGGTTAGAGTTAGGGTTAAGGTTAGGATTAGGGTTAGTATTTCTGATAAGATTAGGGTTATGGTTAGGGTTAGGATTAAATTTAGGTTTTCTGATAACATTAGGGTTAGGGTTAGAGTTAGAGTTAGTATTTCTAATAATATTAGGGTTAGGTTTAGTTTTAGGATTAGGGTTAGGATTTGTCATAACCTTAGTGTTAGGCTTCAGGTTAGGGTTAGTGTTAGGTTTAGGGTTTTTGTTAGGGCTATGGTTACAGATTGTGACAGCTTTAGCGTCAGGTTTAGGGTTAGGTGTAGGGTTAGGTTTAGGATTTTTGATAACATTAGTGTTAGGGTTAGGTTTATGGTGTGTGATGCCATTAGATTTAGTGTTAGGATTAGGGTTAAATTTAGAATTTGTTATAAATTTAGGATTAGGTTTATGTTTAAGGTTACTGTTTGTGATATAATTATTTTTAGGGTTGGTCTTAGGTTTAGGTTTTCTGATAACATTGTGTTGATGGTTAGGGTTAGGCTTTGTGATAACTTTTGGATTAGATTTAGGTTTAGGATTAGGTTTTGTGATAATATTAGCTTTACTGTTAGGGTTAGAGTTAGGGTTACATTTTGTGATAACAAGGTTATCATGTTTATTGTTAGGGTTTGGTTTAGGGGTAGGGTTATGGTTAGAGGTAGGGTTAGGGGTAGGGTTAGGGTTTGGTTTTGTGACAAAATTAGAGTTAGGTTTAATGTTTCTGATAACTTTAGGGTTAGGTTTAGGTTTAGGGTTTCTGATAACAGTAGGGTTAGTGTTAGATTTAGGGATACAGTTTCTGATAACTTTAGGATTAGGTTTAGGGTTAGGTTTAGTGTTAGGGTTTCTGATATCATTACAGTTATGGTCAGGTTTAGGGTTATGATTTCTGATAAAATTAGTGTTAGGTTTAGGGTTAGAGTTTCTGTTAATTTTAGGATTAGGGTTAGGGTGTGGTTTAGTGTTAGGGTTTGTTAGGCCATTAGAGTTAAATTTAGGATTAGGGTTAGATTTAGTGTTTGTGATAAATTCAGAATTAGGTTTAGTGTTAGGATTACTGGTTTTGATAACAGGTTTATGGTTAGGATTAGGTTTAGGGTTTCTGATAACATTAATGCTAGTGTTGGGATTAGTGTTTATGATGCATTTAGATTTAGATTTAGTGTTAGGATTAGGGTTAGGGTTGCGGCTTGTGATAACTTTAGGATTAGGGTTAGGTTTTGTGATAACATTAGTGTTAGTGTTAGGGCAAGGGTTAGGTTTAGGGTTTGTGAATATATTATGGTTAGGATTTGGATTAGGGTTAGGGTTAGGGTTTGTGGCGACATTAAAGTAAGGGTTAGGATTAGGTTTGGATTTAGGTTTTGTGTTTCTGATAACATTATGGTTAAATTTAGTGTTAGGTTTTCTGATAACATTAGGTTTAGGGTTTGGTTTAGGGTTAAGGTTTCTGATAATATTAGGGTTATGTTTAGGGTTAGGGTTAGTGTTTGTGATAATATTAGGGTTAGGTTTATGATTAGGGTTAGGGTTAGTGGTTTTGCTTGGCATTAGAGTTCGGGTTAGGATTAGGTTTAGGATTTGTGATAAATTTAGGATTAGGTTTAGGGTTAGGGTTAGGTTTTGTGACAACATTAAGATTAGCGTTAGGTTTAGGGTTTCTTATAAAATTAGGGTTAGTGTTAGGGTTAGGTTTAGGGTTAGGGTTGGGGTTAGGGTTAGGGTTAGGTTTTGTGTTTGTGATAATATTAGGGTTAGGGTTAGGGTTTCTGATAAATTTTGGATTAAGTTTAGGTTTAGAGTTAGAGTTTCTGATAACATATTTAGGTTAGGGTTATGGTTGGGTTCAGGTTTAGGGTTTGATGCCATTAGAGTTCAGGTTAGGATTAGGTTTAGGGTTTGTGATAAATTTAGGATTAGGTTTAGGGTTAGGTTTATTGTTACTGATAACACTAGGTTTATATATAGGGTTAGATTTAGGATTTCCGAAAACATTAGTGTTAGGGTTAGGGTTTGTGATGCTATTAATTTAGTGTTAGGATTAGGGTTAGGGTTAGGGTTTATGATAATATTGTTAGGGTTCGGGTTAGGTTTTGCAAAAATATTAGTGTTAGGGTTTGTATTCAGTTTAGGTTTAGAATTTGTGATGCTTTTAGAGTCATGGTTAAGATTAGGGTTAGGTTTAGGGTTTGTGTTTGTGATATCAGGATTAAGATTAGGGTTAGGATTTCTGATAACATTAGGGTTAGTGTTATGTTTACGGTTAGGTTTAGGTTTTCTGATAAGCTTAGGTTTAGGGTTAGGGATAGGTTTGGGGTTAGGGTTAGGTTTAGTTTCTGATAACATTAGAGTTAGTGTTAGTATTAGGGTTTCTGATAACATGAGTGTTAGGTTTAGGGTTAGGATTTGTGACAACATTAGATTTAGGGTATTTATTAGGTTTAGGTTTTGTGATAACTTTGGGGTTAGGTTTGGGGTTAGGGTTCGGGTTAGGGTTTCTGATAACATTAGTGTTGGGGTTACGTCCTGGTTCATCTAGGATAGGGTTAAGTCTCCTCAGCAGTGGGAAGGGAACTCTAGCCGGGTTATTCAATACCATGTCAGGTCCAGTGCTGAAGGGCAGGAAGAGTTTCCTTTGGGCTTTTACCCTGGGTAGCACGTGTAGTGGGCAGGCTGTGGCCATTGTAGTATTTCTCTGTATATCTTTTGTCTTGTTTTGTGAGAGCCGAGAAACCAGGCCTGTGAGAAACTAAGACAAACAACCTGGTAAAGCAAAAGTTGAGGCTGATTGAAGAAATGCCTCAAACACTTGCAAGACAAAACCATGAGTCACAGGGTGCATGCTGTGGAGGCCGAAGCTGATAAGGCTGCCAGATGTAGCTGGGGGAGAGAGCCCTGTGGAGACAGGACGGCTCTGCCCTGGGGCACCTGGGCAGATTTCAAGGGCCATGTGTCCGGTGAATGAACTTTGCTTCATTATCCACGAAATGCATATTAAAGTTGACACCCCTCAATATGCTAACGAGGGCTGTCATGATCATGCTGATTACATCATCCCATGAAACACCTTACCCCTCCCTGTACATGGGATATGTAGCTATATGGGTTCACCTAGGGGTTAGACCCAAGGAAAGTGGGTATAAATCAAAGGGGAGAAGAAAGGGCTCTCTCTCTCTCTGCCCCTCTCCCTGCCCCCGCCTCTGCCCCCCTGGCTGTCTGGAGAGAGCAGTGAAGCAAAGAAGACAGATGCCAGCAAAGAAGATGGCTCCTCCTGGAACCCTTATTGGCAGGGTCAGCGCAGGAACCCAGACCGGTGATCTGTATTCCCACATTCGCTCTATCTCCCTCTTTTCCTTTTTCTGTTAAGAAATGCAAAGCATATTATATTGCTCACCACAGCTTGCTCTGTACTTAGCCAATTATCATGTGTTCAATTAGTACATTGTAGGTAGTTAATAAATGCTTGGAGACTTGTCTGCTCCAATTGGGGATTTGCGAATCTGAGTCATTTGTCCCCCTCGTCGGAGCGGGACGTGATATGTTTACTGTTATTCCTGTTTATTGTTGTTATTATTGCTCTTGTTGTTGTTATTTATTACACTGTTCTATTTAATTTCTCCTTATTTCAACTCGGTCTGAGGGTGGAGGAGGGACAACGGCAACATGGTCTCTGGTCCCAGCAGGGCCTAAACCAACACAGCGTTTTTGGCACCTGAAGTGCAGCACAAGAGGGTTAAAATAAGGCTAAAAAAGGGACAGACTGTGACCAGAGTGTGTTGGAGCAATCTGTTGGGTACAATTCTTTTTTTTTTGTTTGTATTTGTACATCTTGATAAGAAAATGTTTGCAATGCTGGCCCACTTGCTTGCATGGTGGGGCTCAATTATTTCCTTATATCCACTGTGTGTTCCCAGTGCTGGTGTTTGTTGTCAGTGGAAGATGTATAAAGATGCTTGTTTTGTTATACTGGCTACTGACTGCTTATAATGGACTGGTATCGCTGTATGTGGGGGCAGGCTAGTACCTGTTTGCTGGCTGGGCTTTTGTTAGGGGTCTCACCCCCCTCTATGGGTGAGCCAGGGGAAGAGATCCTCTCCGTTTTTGAGAGTTTCAATTATCCTTGGAGCCTGAAGGCCAGTGTGATTGTGGCACAATGCTTTCTGAATGTCTGCCTGATTTTGGTTTTGGCCATGTGGCACTTCTCTAACAATAGCAGCACCCAGAAACCTGCCCCGAGGTCAGATAATAGTGAGTTGCAAGGGGTGTGGGAAAAGATGGGCAAAGGCCTGAGTTGGTGGGCACCTCCAATGCTTTGGAATTTCACTCCCGAACAAATGCAGAGCCCTGATAAACTGATGCAGTGCTTAAAAAGGGTGTGTTGCAAATCTGACAAAACTCAGGAGACACAACTCTCTGCGACATGTTGGGGACTTGCCCATGCCTACCGTGTCCTCTTTAATACTACTCACTGCGCTCAAGGGGGAGAAAAGGCTGCAGGATCTGAGAGTGAACTTACTGGTACAGCAGCTGGGCCGGGAGAACAGGCAGAGTCGGTCTCAGTCGCCTCCACCAGCACAGCAGCTGAGCCAGAGAGCCAGCCAGTACTGGTATGACTCATCCTGATACAGAAAACCAAATATACCAGAAAGTCAGTTCGCAAAGAGAGGGATAGGGAAGACCCAGGCCCAGCATGGGAACAGGAGGAAGGGCCAGAGGTGATCCTCCAATCTCTATCCCCGACTGAGTTGCGAGGTATAAGGAGAGATTTCGGCCACCTGGAAGGCGAGCAGGTTTGCACCTGGCTGCTCCGGTGCTGGGACAATGGAGCCAGTGCTTTTGAGATGGAGGGGATAGAGGCCAAGCAGCTGGGATCTTTGGCCAAGGAGGCTGGCATTGATAGGGAAATAGGGAAACAGGCTCAAACCCTCAGCCTTTGGAAGCGACTCCTGCTCAGTGTGAGGGAGAGGCACCCCTACAAGGATGATATCCTATGTCAGCTGAGCAAATGGACCAAACTGAGAAAGGCATCCAGAACCTCAGGGAACTGGCTGTGTTTGATATCATTTATGGTGATTTTAATGATGATCCATGATTTTAATGATGACCCAGAACAGGTCCCTTGCACACACCTGATGTGGCAAAAGTTCCCGAAGAGCGCACCAGAAGCACACTCGAAAGCACTGGCAATAGTGTCCTGGTGGACAGACACCCCCACTCTAACAGTGGATGGAGTGGTTGGCAAGCTCCAGCAATATGAGGGAAATCTCCCTTCATCTCAGCATTCCTGGGTCTCAGCTGTGGAGGAACTGTCTCAGAGGCTCCAGAAAGTGGAAGAGGACATGTCCCACGTTCCACTTGCACGGGCTGATGTCTCAGCCATTAGAAGTAAACATTTCCCCACCCAAGAGAAAGGCAGCAGAAGGCACACACCACGAGGCACCCTGTGGTTTTTCCTCCGTGACCATGGAGAAAACATGAGGAGGTGGGATGGACAGCCCACTGTTGCCCTAGCTGCATGAGCAGAGCAGCTGAAAGGGAAGACCATCACAAAAGGGGAGTCCTCCAAGAAGAGCGCAGCTCCAGTGTCCAGTCGGAAATCCCCCAGGCAGAATAGAATGGTGAATGTTATGTCTGACCCTCTTGAGGGGACCAGTAAATCATTCTTACAAGAAGTGAGTGATGATGAGCAGGATTAGAGGGGCCCTGCCTCCAGCCAGGTGGAGGAAAGGGACAATCGGATTTACTGGACAGTGTGGATCCGATGGCCTGGCACATCAGACCCACAAGAATATAAGGCTTTGGTGGACACTGGCGCACAGTGCACCCTGATGCCATCGAACTACAGTGGGCTTGAATCCATCTGCATCTCCAGAGTGACAGGGGGATCCCAACAGCTGACCCTACTGGAAGCTGAAGTGAGCCTGACTGGGAAGGACTGGCATAAGCACCGCATTGTGACTGGCCCAGATGCCCCGTGCATCCTCGGCCTAGACTATCTCAGGAGAGGGTACTTCAAAGACCCAAAAGGGTACCGGTGGGCTTTCGGTGTAGTTGCCCTGGAGGAGGTTGAACAGTTGTCCACCTTACCCGGCCTCTCAGAGGATCCCTCAGTGGTGGGGCGGCTTAAGGTTGAGGAGCAGCGAGTGCCGATTGCTACCAGAACAGTGCACCGGCGGCAGTACCGCACCAACCGAGATTCCCTGGTCCCCACCCATCAGCTGATCCGTCAACTAGAAAGCCAGAAGCTGATCAGCAAAACTCACTCCCCCTTCAACAGTCCTATATAGCCAGTGAGGAAGCCTAATGGCGAATGGAGGCTAACTGTGGACTACCGTGGCTTGAAAGAAGTTACGCCAGCAATGAGTGCTGCAGTGCCAGACACTCTGGAGCTCCAGTATGAACTGGAGTCGAAGGCAGACAAATGGTACACCACAAATGACATTGCAAACACGTTCTTCTCCATTCTGATAGCGCCAGAGTGCAGGCCACAGTTTGCGTTCACTTGGAGAGGCATCCAGTACACCTGGAATCAATTGCCCCAGGGGTGGAACCACAGCTCCACCATTTGCCATGGACTAGTCCATACTGCACTGGAGAGAGGTGGGGCTCCAGAACACCTGCAGTATATTGATGACATCATTGTATGGGGGGACATACCCGAGGAGGGATTTGAAAAAGGAAAGAAGATAACTGAAATCCTCCTGAAGGCCAGCTTTGCCATTAAGCAAAAGAAAGTTAAGGGGCCTGCAAGGGTAATCCAATTCCTAGGAATAAAATGGCGAGATGGGCGTTGCCACATCCCTATGGAGGTGATAAACAAGATCACAGCCATGGTCCCACCAACCTCTAAAAAGGAGACTCAGTGTTTCCTGGGCGCCGTGGGGTTCTGGAGGATGCACATCCCCAACTACAGCCTGATTGTGAGCCCTCTCTACCACGTAACCTGTAAGAAGAATGATTTTGAATGGGGCCCTGAGCAACAACAATCCTTTGAACAAATTAAGCGAGAGATTGCCCAAGCAGTAGCCCTCGGGCCAGTGCGGGAAGGGCAGGAGGATAAGAACATGCTCTACACCACAGCCGGGGAGAATGGCCCTACTTGGAGCCTCTGGCAGAGGGGAAATCCGAGGCTGACCTCTAAGCTTTTGGAGTCGGGGATACAAAGGCTCTGAAGCTAATTATACACCAACTGAGAAGGAGATACTGGCAGCGTACAAAGGAGTTTGGGCTGCCTCAGAAGTGGTTGGCACTGAAACACAGCTCCTCTTGGCACCCCGACTGCCAGTGCTGGGGTGCATGTTCAAATGAAAGGCCTCCTCCACGCATAATGTAACAGATGCCATGTAGAGTAAATGGGTTGCATTGATAACACAACGGGCTCGAATAGGGAACCCCAGCCGCCCAGGGGTACTAGAGGTGATCACAAACTAGGTGGAGAGCAAAGATTCCGGGATGTCACCAGAACAGGAGGTGACACGTGCTAAGGAGGCCCCACCATATAACGAGCTGCCGGATGAGGAGAAGCGATATGCCCTGTTCACTGATGGGTCTTGTCGCATTGTGGGAAAATATCGACGATGGAAGGCTGCTGTATGGAGTCCCACACGACAGGTCACTGAAGCTGCTGAGGGACAGGGGGAATCGAGCCATTTCACAGAGGTGAAAGCCATCCTGCTTGCTTTGGATATTGCTGAGCGGGAAAAGTGGCCGAGGCTCTACCTCTACAACAACTCATGGGCAGTGGCGAATACCCTGTGGAAATGGCTGCAGCAATGGATACAGAGCAACTGGCAATATAAGGGTAAAGCCGTCTGGGCCGCTGAAGTGTGGCAGAATATTGCAGCCTGTGTGGAGAACCTCATTGTGAAGGTGCGCCATGTGGATGCCCATGTACCCAAGAGTCAGGCCACTGGTGAACATCGACACAATCACCAGGCAGACCAAGCTGCTAAGATTAGAGAGGCTCAGGTGGACTTGGACTGGCAGCGCAAAGGTGAACTGTTCATAGACTGGTGGGCCAATGAGACCTCGGGCCACCAAGGTAGAGATGCAACATACAGGTGGGCTCGAGACTGAGGGGTGGACCTCACCATTCACACCATTGCAGAGATCATCCACGGATGTGAGACATGTGCTGCAATCAAACATGCCAAGCAGGTGAAGACCCAGCGAAATGGAGAGCAATGGCTGAAATACAGATATGGAGAGGCCTGGCAGATCGACTACATCACACTGCCACAGACCCACCAAATGAAGTGCCACGTGCCCACAATGGTGGAAGTAACCACTGGATGGCTGGAAGCTTACCCAGCACCCCACGCCACCGCCCGGAACACCATCCTGGGCCTTGAGACCCAAGTCCTGTGGCGACACGGCACCCCAGAGAGAATTGAGTCAGACAACGGGACCCACTTCCAAAACAACCTCATAAATGCCTGGGCAGAAGAACACAGCAACGAGTGGGTGTACCATATCCCCTACCACGCACCAGCCTCTGGGAAGATCGAGCCCTACAATGGGCTGTCAAAAAACACACTGAAAGCACTGGGAGGTGGCACCTTCAAAGACTGGGACATGCATCTAGCAAAGGCCACCTGGCTAGTGAACACAAGAGGATCTGCCAGTCGAGCTGGCCCGGCTCAGTCAAAACCTCCACGTGCTGTAGATGGGGATAAAGTCCCTGTGATGTGCATGAGGAATATATTGGGGAAAATGGTCTGGTTTAGTCCTGCGCCAGGTAAAGGTAAAGGCAAACCCATCCACGGGATTGCTTTTGCCCAAGGACCTGGGTGTCCCTGGTGGGTGATGCAGGACAATGGAGAGGTCCGATGCATACCACAGGGGGACTTGATTCTGGGTGAGAACATGCCGTGAATTATGCTGTGCCTTTGTAAATTGTTATTTTGTTATTGTTAACTGCTAAATGGCAGCTGGACATGACACAGATGGTATAGAATAAAGGGGTGGATTATGTCCTGGTTCAGCTAGGATAGGGTTAAGTTTCCCCAGCAGAGAGGGGGAAGGGATCTCCAGCCTGGTTGTTCATACCGTGCTGATGTCAGGTCCTGCGTGGCAGCACTAGAAGCTTTCCTTTGTAGCTTTTGTTACAGGGAGCACATGAGCAAGCCGTCTGCAACCATTGCGGTATTTCTCTGTATATCTTTTGTCTTGTTTACTGTTATTACTGTTTATTGTTGTTATTATTGTTACTGTTGTTGTTTAAATTGCTTATTACACTGTTGTATTAAATTTCTTCTTATTTTAACCTGGGGTTTGTGCCCTACTTTTTCCGAGGGTGAGGGAGGGACAACAGCAAAGCGGTCTCCAATCCCAGCAGGGCTTAAACCAACACAGTATCCAGCTTCCCATGTTCAGCCTTGTTCCAGGCTGAGAACCCAAGTATCTGGCCTTGTTAGAAACTCCCTTGGTTTCCCCTGCCCTGAGCCCTGGCCAGGCTTTGAGTGGAATCCAACAGGAGAATGAAACCAGAAATTTTCCGCTCAAAACAAAGGTGCCAGCTATTCTGGCCTGTTGATCTCTGGTATATAGGGCTGGGCCTGTCTGCAGTGACTTCGGAAGCCTCGCCCATGGGTGGACGCACCCTGTAGGATTTCCCCCTTGCCGGGACAGGCTCTGCAAACCCTCGCTGTAACCGGGGCTGCCCAGCCACTGCGGGTCTGGATGTTGGTAACGTATGCAAGTAGTGATGCATTTTTCTTAATCTCTGTGCTCTCTCTCATGTAGTAATTAATTGATTCATTACCCTGTTTGTTCCTGTTTGCTGCTTTAAGTGCACTATTCTGCTTTTTCTTACTGCATGTTTTCTGTATTACACTGTTACATTGGTTATCACTAGTAAAATACGCCTGCTCTTTTCACTCTGGTGTCTGAGTTTAACTGGTATCCTTAATAGGCAAAACAAACCCTAATCCTAAATGTAACCTTAACCCTAACCTACCCCTAAACACAAGCCTAAACTTAACCCTAAACCCTAAACCTAAATCTAAATATAACTTTAACACTAATCCTCACAGTAAACCAAACCTATAAACTTAATCCTAATCCTAACCATAACCCTAAACCTAACTCCTAAACCTAAACCTAACCCTTACCATAATAACCCTAATTCTAATCCACCCTAAAACTAACCCTAACCATAACCCCTAACCTTAAACCTAACACTAACCCTAACCATAACCCTAAACCCTAACCCAAACCCATTAACCTAATCATATCCAAATCTAGCCCTAACCCTAACACTAACGCTCACTCCTAAGTTTAAACATAACCGTAACCCTAACCTTAAACCTAAACCTAAACCCTAACACTAACCCTAACCCTAACCGTAACCCTAAACAAAAAATCTAACTCTAAACCTAAATCTAATCCTAATACTAAACCTAACACCTACTCCTAACCATAACCCTACCCCCTAACACTAACTCCACCTAAACCTACCCCTACCCCAGAATCCTAACCCCTAACCCAAACCCTATACTTAACCCTAAATCTAACCCCTTACCCTATACCCTAACACTAACACCTAAACCCATCTTCTAACCCAAACTGTAACCATAAATTTAAGACCTAACTCTAATTCTAACCCCTAAGACTAACTAAACCTAACCCTAGACCCTAAACCTTAACACTAACACTAATCCTAACTGTAACCATAACCCTAACCCTAACGCTAACCATAAATCTAACCATAACCCTAACCATTTGACCAAAACCTAACCCTAACACTAGCCCTAAACCTAACCCTAAAAACTAACCCTAAACTAATCCTAACTTTAATCCTAACCATGACCTTAAACCACCATAATCATTACCCTAACCCTAACACGAATGCTGCCCCTTAACCCTAAACCTCATCCTGACCCCTAACCCTAACCCTAAACGTGACCCGAAACCTAACCATAAACACTAAACCTAAACCTAACCCTAATCATAAAACCTAACAGTAACCCTAAACCTAAGCACTAACCCCAACCCTAATCCCAACCCCTAAAAATAACCATTACCCTAATCCAAATCCTAACCTTAAACACAAACCCTAACCCTAACCCCTAACGCTAAATCTAATCCTAAACCTAACTCTAAATTTAAACCCTAATCCTAACACTAACACTAACCCCAATGCCTAACTGCAACCACTAAGCCAAAACGCAAACACAACACCTAACAATAACACCTAACACTAACTCCTAACCATAATCCCTAACACTAACCCTAACTCTAACATTTACCCTAAACTCTCCACCTTAATAATAACCCCTAACCCTAAACCTAATTCTACCCTGAACACCTAACCATTACGCCTACACCTAACCCTAACCATAACAGTAACCCTAACACTACCCCACCCTAAACGTAGCCCTAATCCTAGCACTTACACTTAAATCTAACCGTAACCTTAACCCCTAACCCAAATACCTAACCCTAAACCTAACCTAGGGGTTAATCCATAACCCCTAACCCTAACCCTAATCCCTAAAATCAAGCCCTAATACTAAACCTAACCCTAACCCTAACCCTAAACCTGACCCTAACCCTAAACATAAATCTTACCCTAACCCTAGCACTTATTCTAACCATAGCACTTACCCTATCCCTAAACATTTATCATAACCCTAGCCATATATCTTACCCCTAAATCTATTTGTAACCATAACCCTAACCCTAAATCCTAACCCTAACTCCTAACCATAATCCTAAAGCTAACCCTAACACCTAAACCTAACTTTAAGATTAACTTTAACCCTAACATCTAACCCTAACCCTGAGCCTAACCCTAAAACCCAACACTAAACCATAGCCTAATCCTAACCCTAAATTATCCTAACCTAACCCTAAACCTAACGCTAACCCTAACCCTAACCCTAACCCTAAACCTAACCCTAACCCCTAACCATAACCCTAACATTAAACCTAACTCTAACCCTAATCCTAAACCCTAACCCTGACCCTACATCTAACCCTAACGATAACCCATAACCCTAACCCCAAACTAACCCTAACCCTAATCCTAACCCCGAACCTTAACCCTAATCCAACCTAACCCTACACCTAACCCCTAAACCTTGACCCTAACCCTAACCCTAACTCTAACCCTATTGAGTCCTGCACTTGTTTCACAACATCTCCCAGCAGCGCTACAGGCTTGGGGAGGAGTGGATGGAGAGCTGCCAGTCAGAGAGGGACCTGGGAGTGCTGATTGACAGCCGGCTGAATATGAGGCAGCAGTGTGCCCAGGTGGCCAAGAAGGCCAATGGCATCCTGGCTTGTGTCAGCAATAGCATGGCCAGCAGGGACAGGGAAGAGATCTGACCCCTGTACTCGGCACTGGGGAGGCCACACCTCGATTCCTGTGTTCAGTTTTGGGCCCTTCACTATATGAAAGACATTGAGGTCTGGAGCATACCCAAAGAAGGGTAATGAAGCTGGTGAAGAGCCTAGACAACAAGTCTTATGAGGAGTGGCTGAGGGAACTGAGGTTGTTTAGCCTGGAGAAAAGGAGGCTGAGGGAAGACCTTATCACTCTCTGCAACTACCTAGTGGGTGTTGGTCTCCTCTCCCCAGTAGCAAGTGATAGGATGAGAGGAAATGGTCAAGTTGCACCAAGGGATTTTTAGGCTGAATATTATGAAAACTTTATCCACCAGAAGGATTATTAAGCATTGGAACAGGCTGTCCAGGGACTGGTTATGTCATCATCTTGGCAAGTATTTAAAAGACATGTAGAAGTGGCACTTAGGGACATGGTTTAGTGGTGTTCTAGTGGCACTTAGGGACATGGTTGGCAGTGTTAAGTTAATGGTTGGACTTGATGATCTGTCTCTTCCCCCCTATGAATGAGGGAACAGCTGTGTGATGCTTAGTTGCTGGCTGGGGTTAAACCACAGCACAAGGTTAATTCCGTTTGTCCCAAATCGAATCAACTCTAATCATGCATTCTGAGATTATATAATTGACAGGATGATTCTATGATTCCATGAAAGTATCATTTTTGACATATATAAAGAAAAGTCACAAGAAAAGCTTGGCATTGTTCCTCCCTCAAATTCAAAACATGCATATCAAAAGATGAAATCCAAACTCTAATTACATCAGAGATCAGTTCTGCTTGCCTTCCATAGCCAGGAAACCTAAGGCTTGCATTGTGTCCCAGTAGTCAGACTCTACATGTTCTGATCAAGGAGCCAACAGCAGAGCTTCTGTGTTTGTATTCATGGCCATCACTGCTGGTTATTGGTGGGAGGGAGGGAGGGAGGGAGAGGTACAGAAAGAAAATTTGAGAGAAAAGTAAACCCTCACAGCCTTATAGTAAATTTGCTGTTCTCTCCATTGAGACAGGCAAGAATCTTCATGCTTCAAGTCCTACTGTGATAGTGCCTGTAGTTAGGAATAAGTAATGGCATCTCCCTATACATTTGAAATGGAAGCAAGGTTAATTTTTGACTCTGGCATAAACGGAAGCTGCTGAAGACAACTTGTTTTGCTGAAATACTGGAGGATCCAATTGTTACATTTCTTCTCTGTGTGGGAATAAGTATCTTTTATAAGTATTGTTGCTTAACAAAAGAGAATATTTTAAGTCTCATTTCACTGTTCAAATGTTATGATACTTTATAGAAGATGGAAGGGTCCTTTACAACTCTGTGGTTAATGTATTTGTACAGTTTGTAAAATTATTTCTTACCCTTATTTAGAATTCGCAGTGAGATGGCCATCTTGCCATTTTGTACATTCAAAAACCTGATTTGCCACACAGCTGCAGTAACTACATATCTAATTTAAAATAAAAGAATAAGCTCACAGCCCCGGGATTCTGCTTTTTTTAGTGTATAGCCTTAGAAGTCAGGCCTATTCTGTATTCAAAGAAGAGAGTAGCAGCTATTTCTTTATGCATGTCTCAGGTCTGCAGTGCAGTGAAGACAGAAAGTGTTTTTAGCATCCAGCATTTGGATGTCAGCAGAAATGTTAACTACTGTATTAAAAACAGTTTTGTAATGACAAAGTTTTCATATCCCATATTTTTTCTGTTCTTGCAGGCCAGGAGGTTTTCTAGTTTAGGATATAGTAATACAAGACTTGGTTTGTTTGATTGCTGGGCTTTTGAAGATGCTTCAGGATGTTAGGATGCTTCAGAACTTCTGATGACTCCTCAGATATTATCATTACCAAAAATCAGTGCCCACAGGCTTCTGGATTTTTTTCCTCTCCTCAAGTGGTGACTTTATCTAATATGTAATTAAATAACTTCAGAAGAAAGGCTTCCCACTACACCCTCCAGCAGGCCTGTCTGTCATCTTAGTAGAACTCAATCTCAGATCTTGGTGGATGTAAAAATCTGGTTTAGCAAAGCACTTTAAACAGGTAGTTGATTTCAATTGTGTGCTTAAATGCTTGGCTGAATGACGATAAACTTCATTGCACATCTGTAACATTAACTGTCTGCTTGGCACATTACTAATCTGGTTCTTCAAGAACCAGCTATGATGCCTGAGCATTCAGCTCAGGCTTCTGGGTCCAATGGTTATTTCTGAGTTGGAACATCCTGTCAATTATATAATCTCAGAATGCATGATTAGAGTTGATTCGATTTGGGACAAATGGAATTAACCTTGTGCTGTGGTTTAACCCCAGCCAGCAACTAAGCATCACACAGCTGTTCCCTCATTCATCCCCACTCCCAGTGGGATGGGGTGGAGAGTTGGAAAAAAAAAGTAAAACTCACAGGTTGAGATAAGAACAGTTTAATAACTCAAAAGTAAAATATAATAAAAACAACAATAATAATAAAATATAACCAAAGTCATTATAGTTATGAAAAGGAATATAACAAAAAGAAGGAGACATGAAACCCAAGGGAAGATGAGTGATGCACAGTGCAATTGCTCACCACCTGCTCACCAAGCAGTGAACCACCCCTCCTGGCCAACTCCCCCAGTTTATATACTGAGTGTGAAGTTCTGTGGTATGGAATATCTCCTTGGCTAGGTCAGGTCAGCTGTCCTGGCCATGTTCCCTCCCAGCTTCTTGTACACCTGATTGCTGGCAGAGCATAGGAAACTGAAAACTCCTTAACTTAGGAGAAGCACTACTTAGCAACAGCTAAATCAAAAACATAGCACTGTACCAGCTACTAGGAAGAAAAGTAACTATCCTAGCCAAAACCAGGACACCTTGTACTATCAGTGAAAAAGACAATAAAAACCTGCCTTCCCTGAGGAGTGAATTTGTCTCTGGAAGGACCCTATTATAGATAGCAACTGAATGCTTTGTCAGGACTCCTGCTTCCTGCTAGTTGCCATTATTTTATCTGAAAATAATATGGATTAACAAGACAGGACTGGAAGATGAACGGTTTAATAAGAGCAGTTTTACTGCATTGTGAGCATCAGTTGCCATGCATATTAGTGTAGCTCTCAGAGACAGGACTGATGTGTCTACCTTCTCTGTCCAGTCAGCAAAATAACATCGCCTTTCCCCTCCTCCTTGTATTTTGCAATGCTTTTGCAAGTCAGCACATAGAAACCATTTGCATGTGTTTAGTTAAGTGGAGCAGTGCTGGTAGGGTAAGGAGTTGGCATGCAGTTAACAATTAAGACAATCTTCTCCTCTTCAAGCAGTCCCTTTATCTGCAGTGGTGGCATTGCTGAGCTAATGACCAAAGCATAAATAGATTAAATTAGATTAAATTAGATTAAATTAGATTAAAGATTAAATAGATGACAGTGTGATAAAGAAAGGAGATGTCTCCAAGTCATTATGGCAGAAGAAAGCAGCACTCCATACCCCTGTATGGGTGCACCAATGCAAGCAAGTGCATCAAAAAATAGGTATTTTAAACCAGTGGCTGGTCTGCCCTTTCACAAAGATGAACCACAGCATTTCTCTTCTCCCTGCCCTATTCTTTAAGAGCCTAAGAAGAGACATATTTGGTCAGACCCTAGGTTTATTTCTTCAATATAAGCCAAAACACAGCATTTAGGGAAAAGTTTAACAACAGAGCAAGAATGCAGTAATACCTTTAAATACTCACCCAGATTCAGACCTGATGTGGCCACTGGGATGTTTCTCCTACAGATCTTTAACTACTCTGTCTTTTCTGTGTGGCCTGAATTATTTCTGCTGCTGAGTAGAGCCAGTTTACAGCTTTTGCCTCAACCCAGCAGATGGGAGAAAAAGCAGAAATTAGGCTACCTGTGTCTCAAGAAAAGCAAGGAAACAGCTGTTGTTGTGATGCAAAAACTTCCCTGAACTGGGATGTGGTGTCCCTAGGTGCCGAGAAAAGACTTCCTGGAGTGACTACCTTTGATCTGAATGTAAAAGTACTTCTGGCCCTAATGGGAGAAAAAGAAAACACTTCAAGACTTAAAACTACAAGGCAGATGAATAGAGCCAACATTTCCAACATGTCAAGATCTTTTTTCAGTATTTGGAATGGGAAATGCTGAATATTTGTGAAGGCTTCCCATTATATGATAATGTAAAAGCACTTATGTAGATCATAATGTAAAAACAGTAACCTCGCTGGCTTTAACCTTAACCTGTTTCCATTAGTAAGCTCTACCTTTTTGTACTGAAGTATAATTTGGCACAGAATTTGTTATATTTGAAAGCAAATGTGAATATGTTCAGAAAGTCTGAAGAATATTCAAGCAGTAAAAGCTGGGGAGATGTAAAAGAAAGGTCATATTTCAAAGGCAAATAAATCTTTCAGGGATAGGTTTGCTGAATTTTACCATATATACAGCCATACTCTTGAATTATTTTAGGATACCTGCGGAGGACGAAGGAAGCAAGCAGCCGATTCAATGTGAATGATAGAGCAAGCTTCAACTTTATTGAAAGAAATCACACCTTATACAAGCACTAACTATAATTATGCACGCTAATCATAAATCTACTGGATACATCCAAAAGGCTACATTATAATATCCCAGCCCCTTGGGGCATTTCAGGTATGTCACAACATCTTCCTTCTTCTGAATTGCTTACTTTCCCAAGGTTGTTTTTACCATCACACTCAGGGCCATTGTGCACCTCAGTTTCTCTCTTTGTTAACATCAGTCCGTTGTTAGCATAACTGTACCCTGGGTTTTTTCCTTTGTTTACCTCAGATGGCTGCAATCAGCTCCTGCACAGACCCATGGCCTTGTTCTGCAAGCCATTCTCCAACAGATACCAGAGTATATACTACCCATAAAAAATGGGCCAAATTACTGGCTACAGATGGAGAAGTGGGTTGTTAGTACACAACAGACTCTCTTTGTCTTTGCTTTTGAAGTGGGGAAAGAGTCACTCTGGAAGTGAGCTAGCTCCACTAATATCAGTAGGTAGTCATGTGGAGAACTTGCAGACAATTTTTAGGCCAAATTCTCCCATTTCACAGTACATGTAGCATTTACATCTCCCAGAAACAGCCAGAGGTATTGAGGGCAGACTGTGTGAAAAAGGGGAGCACCAAAAACACCTTGTCATTCTGTTATCTCCTTCTGCAGGGAATGCTGTGGGCAGGGTGTGCTCTTCTGAGAGTGTCACTGCTTCTGTCCAGAGTAGAAATGCAGGCTTGTGGTGCTCCTGCTGTCTATGACCTCAGATCACTGAGACAGAGGTTTGGAGGAAATTCCTCTCCTCCCTCCTTTCACTTGCCTGACAACTGTGCACATCTTTCCTAGTATATTCAGCTGATATAGCACCTATATCAGTGAGAGATATCTCCCAGCTCTGAAGTAATGTTGGAAGGATTCCAAAAAGAGGGAAGGATTGCCTATCTTTTTGGTTATCCACTGGCTTCAAGTCTAAGAGTTTTGCAACTTCTTACAGTGCTACTTACAATCAATCAATTCATCAGCATGTGAGTGGTCTTTCTCAGCACTGAGGAACTTAGCCAGCACAACACTGCATTTAGTTTCTGATTTGGGAAGTTTGTTTTATGGATAAAGGATTTAGGGTTCATTTGCATAAAATGATCAAACTGAAATTGCCTAAGATGGCCCAGTTATAACAGATTCTATTGTGTTTTCACTCAGTTTAGTAGATGCTATTATTTCTTGCAAGCTGTGTCAGAGATTATTTCATCATTGAAGACTAAAGAGTGGGTATATGATTGTTGTTTCAGGCAATTCTATGTCTTTTCATGTCATGCTATTTGAACTGAACATGATCCAATACCAGATTTTCTGTCATCTGATAAATTCTGATTCTAAGCACATAACAGTCCACAAAGAAGAAAATATTGCATAGTGGTTGTGAAGAAGATTGGAAGTTCAGAAATGTGCTTCTCCTCTCTTCATTCCCAATCTTTTATCTTCCTTGATTTTGACTATTAACTCTCCAGTAAAGGAAATGTTTTTACATAATGCTTGGCACTGAGTGGTTCAAGCAAGGTCTCCAGAGGCAGTTGCAGCAGAAAGATATATATTCAGCAACTCTGATATTTTCTACATACTTTAATCTCTTGTTTCCACTGTTTAAAGTTGACAGCTAGACTCTGTGAGTCAGGTTTGATTTTGTTATTATTACACTGATTTCAGAAAGTCATCAATCTGGCTCACTGAAGAGCTCACTGTGTGGAGTTAGGAGAGATCTACACATCGAACTTATCCTACCAGTAACATCTATGGTATTTCAGTTCATAGTAAACAACTTTCTTTGAGAGCTTTGCTCAATATTTTGTGCTGTTTGTTTCAGATGAAAAAGCATTGTTTTTCAGCATTATTATTATTATTATTATTATTATTATTATTATTATTATTATTATTAAATAATCCAGCTTTATTTTTCTTGTTTTCATAGCCACTTTTTCTTCTTCCATCCACATGCACCCAAACTCATTTGTACAGTGAGGACAAAGATCTTATCAGCTCACCTGCCTGTCACTGGATCACTACTCATATAATATTCACCTGAAATTAAATCTGTACCATTCCAGAAAGATTCTCTCAGTACCAAACAATGTCTTTAACAGTATAAATATATCTCTGATCAAATCAAAGACTTCCCTAACAGATGGCTTGATCCACAGTTGTCCTGGTTTTGGCCAGGATGGAGTGAACTTACCATGGACTGAGAGGGAGCTCAACTGGAGGGCCGGGTTCTGATCGATCACGGGAGAGTTCCATATCAGGTGACGTCATGCTCAGTGTATATAGGCGGCACACGATCTCTCCCTGTGGTTTGTTTTGGGTTTCCGGATAGGCGGGATGGGTGTCTCGGGTGTCTCTCGTGCTGACAGATCACTGCTTGGGACAGATCTGTACCGACTGCTGCTCAGTGAGCCACTACTGCATTTACCTGTTTTGGACTGCTATCATTACTGTTGGCTTTGTTAGTACTCTTTTTTTTTTTTAATGTGCAAATTGCTTTTTTTTTTTTTTTGTGTCCCTCCGCTATTTCACCAGGCAAGGGGG